>NC_135076.1:27883402-28183402 GCF_051107435.1 Chaetodon auriga
GAAAATGTGATGTTTAAAGCGGAATGCAGTGAAATACCTTCTAAACCAACCCTGACGCTTTGTCAGGCTCTTCGATGCACAAGGTGCCCTTTAGCTTCTGTTTGAGACGCACCAGCCTTTCAGCCAATCACTATAAACCTTTACACACCAGTGGTCTTCGTCCACCACACAACACAACACAGACTTAGACCCTCAACGTTTGCTCCAAACTGAACATTTAAAGCACATTTTCAGCCATGTTCCACTGTACTTGCAGTGTAATCTAGTATAACACAAGCTTCTTTTCCTTGGTACCACTTTCTTGTTCTCCTGCATGCTGCAGCGTTCCCACAGGAACTCAACACTGACAGCATCTGAATCCCATGTGGACCCCCAAATGTAACCGAATCATCTCCAGGTTCAATGAGAAATTCATGCGGTGGTCATACAAAAACTGGATTCAAAGTTTTACTCCAGCCCTCGACAGTCAAATTCAAATCACGCTCGATGCTTCAGTGTCACTTTTTTTCCCTCTTCCTTATTAAAACTGTCTGTCTAATGGCTACTTTGCGGGCTTTACGATGGCAGGTGATGAAATTTTCATGACCAGTGAACTATTCCGCTTTCACATTAGGGCCCCGCAAAGCTGAACCTGAAAGCACACGATGTGCATATCATCCGTCCTCATTAATGTATGCATCGGTCCATCCACGACAGACGTCAGCTCGCTCTTTCTCTCACGCCACAACACAGTCCGCCACAAAGGAAGACCTTTCAGTACAGTATGTACACTTGTACTGCGATCCCCTTCTCTGTTCTCTGCCTCTGAGCACAGAAACTGGAGTTCAAACGGGGGCTTTTGTCTGCGAGCAAGAAGCCAATTTCCTGTCGGTAGTTACACTCAGTCTTGAGCCGGGTGATAGATTCCTCAATATTCATTCATCTCGCCCCTCGACTTGACTGGCATTGTGGCAAGGAATGAGGAAAAAGTAGTATTACTACCAATACATAGTGATACTTTGGTATTCTGAAGAATCTGGTGTCTAATGATAAATCAGTGGTACATCAAGCTAATTCTGAAGCATTTGGACATTTTCAGCAGTAAAAATTCCACCTCTGCCTCTTCTAGTTAGTAATATCCAACTTATTCTGAATAAACTTTAGTCCAGGTCACATTTTATCTGTTCGCTTATTCAAATACTATTTCAACATCCACACCTGAGCTGCAGCGTGAACTTACAGAACTGCTTATTATTTCACAATAAGAGATTGATTAGAAGTTTGTTTTGAAGACGTCTGAGATGCATGAACAAATCAATGATTGATTATTAAGAATAGAATATTCGACATGTTAGTGTTTGGCTGGATATTAAAGAATAAGGTGATGTTCTATAAATACACAAATCCACCATGAAAAGACCAGAATCGACCATGAAACCCACAGATTTCAGCGGCCGTGGCTGGACGACAATGGACGTCCATGGCACAGATGAACACGGTAAATCAGGAGTCATGTGATTGGTGTTTTGAACTTGCACTGGGACATCAGAGATACTCAGATCTATTGTCTCCATCATTGTTTAACAGTGTACTGAACTGAATCTCTATAATTAACAAGAGTCATTTCACTGACTCTGGAGGAGATCACTTACCAGGACCTGTCATGTCAACAGCACTTATAATGAGATAACATGAGACTCACAGCGGTGTTAATGCAACCTGCACGATGCATGTTATCACACGCTGGACAGACTTGGACGTCCTCGTATTCATAAGGACATGCATTAGCAGGTACAGTACGGCGTTGAGTAATGACTCAGATGTGAGCAGGATGTTCTAACAGGATTAATGACAACAGACTGCACCAAATCCTAATGGAATCATTTATGTGCCGAACATGAAAAAGTATCTTGCATTAACAATGTAAATGCATCATTAGCACATTAGAAACAATTGAGTGTAAGGGAAAATAGCACGACTTGTTACACTAATTGAATTAGCAGGTCTGTTAAACATGCATAAATAGTGACTGCACTCTAAGGACAACAAGTGAAATCAAGGTAGTGATTCTCTTTGTTGTCATTTCCTTTTAGTGGGAGCTTTATCAACCAGGTCTGAGCTCATTTCTTAGCAGCTGACACGTGTTTCACGTCGCTTCATCTCAGGAAGTCGAGCTCCAGGTTCAACTGACCTGCGTGCAGAGTTTTTAGGTATTTTTGCGGTACTTTGAGGAATGTACTTCCTAAGTATCTTCAGTGCTGGTGAGTCAGTCGGTCCGTCTGATCCAGATATTCCCACATCTAGACTGACTGCCGTGGACGTTCATCGTCCTTACAGAACAATCACTACTTCCATGCTCCCATAATGTTTCCTCCAGCAACAACATCACAGCAAATTTCCACTTCAACACAAGAAATGTAAAAATCTAAAGGGAAGCTTGCCAGGGTTGTTGCACAAGTTTGTGACCTCCGCGCTGGCAAACTCCGAGCACAGTTTTACTTCACACTTCCACTTCTGCAGTTGTTCTAAAAGGCCTCGGTTTCTGCAGGCGCCACCTCTCTGCTCTGCGTACCCACTTTCTTTGCGAATTTCCGACCAACTATCAGGCTTTTCTCGTAGCAGCGATAGACCTTTAAGTGTCCAAGTAAGCTAATATCAAAATACCGAGCTCCTGCACACCTGTGCCTACTGTCTGCCATCTTATCTGAGTCTCTGAATTCTGTGTGTGAAATAAAATCAACTGGAAGCCAGTGCAAAGAGGATAAGATGGAGGTTCCAGTATGTGACCTGTCTTTTGTTCCTGTCAACAGTGGCTGCAGCGTTCTGTGTGACCTGAAGGCGTGAGCGCACGTTTACACTGTGGCCATTGTTCAGCATCATCAGTTACACCTGTGTTTATCAGGATATCTGCAGGTCTGTCCCCTCTTTAACACACTGCACTGTGCCTGCGTTCCCTGTCATTCAGTCAAAGCAGCGACTGTCTCTAATAAAATCAAATTATATGACAGAAATCACAGCAAACCGGCAGCAAATTATTTGAGCCTCAATTGTGCGAACTGAAATGTTTTCACAGATATTTCGTAATCCCTCCACAAAGCACTGGTTACAAAGCGTTATGTTCAACATTAATCAGTGTCTTTTTTCATTTTCGTCTTTTATTTCTGCCGTCAATCACTCACAGCGGCGCTTGAGTGAATTATTTAAGTGCTGCCATTATGAATTTGAAGGATAATTCGATTTAATCCTGCAGCTGATCTTGACAGAGTTTACTTCTGACTGTCGCTGATGAACAGCTGATTCAGGTGCAGCAGAACAGCTCGTCTTTGCTGTTCAGGTCAGGATCCTGTGACACGTCCTGTCCAAACAGCGCTCACAGGGTTAACGTGCCGCTCGAAGTGCACTCGCTCACATCAGGGAGATACTGTGCATGATGTTTAATTTCACCATTTAAAGCACTTAAATATGCAACTTTATTGACATAATTACAACTTATATGCACTAAAATGCTCAAATTCCAACTAAAATGTGAAAGAGTGCATTTAATTACTGCAATAACATTTAACTAAAAAGCATGAAGCGAATCATGTTTTCACGGTTTCATACCAGCTTTAGCATAACGACACATTCAATTACTGAGACTGAATGAAGAAGAAGATGCGAAATGTTTTCAACAAAAGCTCACATTCAAGATGGGATCAATTTCACGGCCACCTTGAGACATTCAAATGTGCGACGACGCCCGGCTTCCCGTTTTCCTGAGAGTTTCTCATGGTATTGTTTTCCTCAGAAAAGAAATAAATAACTAAAACGAATGTGGCTTTAAGCCTCAGACCCTCCATCACACACAGCTCCTCTTTCGTCCCCACACAGTGCCCATGGCATGCCCTGACTCGCTTTCTCACTGACTTCCACCAAACAGTGAAGGCCAGGGCCAAAATAATTTGTATCTGTTCAATAAAACATTAAAGACCATCATGCCACGTCCTGCTCTCTTTCCCGCTCCCTCTCCCCTTCTCCCCTGCTCTCAAAGGTCTTGTTAATGTTTCAAAACTGCACATAAGACAGACCAGCCAGACGATTAATTTGAAAGATACCCACAGGGTACCTGCAGGATTTTTTCTTACTCCTCTTGCTTCTGTAGTGTTAACACCTAGCTTTCTTCAGAAACGAGAGTGGAGGGGTGGCAGGCCAGGGAAGGGGGTGAGGGTAAAAAGCGTACAAAGTGTACCCTGCAGTTATAAAACAGAGCGCTTTTCAAAAACAGCCTTTTGATATGTGAAATACGCCGAAGCAAAACGGGATAAATGTTTTAAATGCAACAGTTTCTTATTTGTTAGAAGTGTGACGATTCAGAATATCCACACAAAGTAGCACGTAGCTTTTTCCCACGTTATGCTAATTACCCTGCTTTAATATTCCTAATAATATCAGCATACTCCCTCCCACAGTATTTACCCTTTTTAATTGGTTGCAGTGTGCTTTGTATCAGCTGCTGTCCTACTTTTCAATGTGCACAGAGGTAACACTTTGGCAAAATAAGCTTAAAAGCGTTTGACCTGATTAAATTCAATTAGATTCAAATAGAGGACATCACTTCAAGAAAATTCTGACTGGGAAAAAAAATCCCGTCTCAGTGTGCTTGCTGACTCGTAGAAATCTGTCTTGAAATATTTAAGAAAAATGCACCAAACACGCTGCAGAGAAATTAGATTTTTAATGCACGACACGCAGGTCAGAGGTGCTCAGTATCCTCAAAGGAGGAAAAAAAAAGCCTGTTTGTTTTTTCAGGCAGGCTCGAACGTGCCGTAACACCGTGTTCTGCCTTATTGACATTGTCTGCGTCTCTCAGAACGAGTCCGGTTACTCTGCAGTTCCTCTTTTAAAGCAGCCCTAAATGCTGAGCGATGAAAACTAATGCAGGGTGCATTCATTTTAGATAAATAGTTTAAGCTCGGGTGAATAGATGATTTATTTAAACTCATAAATAATTTCATCAAAATATCCCAAAGCACTTTTTGCCTCATTGTACATCATTTTCTAAGTATGCTAGATGAGCCCTCATTTATTTTCAAATATCACACCATGTCTCTTGTAAATATGTATACTGGTCTTTCTACTTATTTATTTTACAGATCTGATTTTAATATTTCATTCTCAGCATAAAGTTCTATTTGTTTCCAAGGGCATGATACCATGAAATAAATATCAGAAGTATAATTCCCAGTCTTAACATATTGGAGGGCATGAATCATTTAAGAGAAACAGATTTTGTACATAAAGCCAAGGCCTAATTTTTGGAGCCGCACAGTTTGAAAATGTTAATCAGTAAACTCTGTCTTGTGTTTCTAAAAGGCTGCAGCTTGACAGCACAGTTTAGGTGGATGACTGGAGGGTTGCAGGCTCACACCATATGGTGACAAACCTGGTGATGCCGCCCCAAGCCAAGGATTTACTGTGGATTGCTTTAGTAAATATTCCTCTTAACCGTATAACGATGCACAACACAGACCTAAAAGGAGGATTAACTGTTTGGAGTCTGTCAGGACGTTAACATCCGGGTTCAACCGATGATGCACTCAAGCAAATAACTGTTTCTAATCTTGTGCTCAAGAGACGGCATGCAGATAGTCTCACTGCACACACCAATAAGTCTAACACTATATCTCAGCTATTATAGAAAGATTTTAATCATACATTTAATGGCTCAGAGTTGGAAATATGTGCACATAATCTTTGAAGACAAAAAGTCAACATATATTGAGCTATAGCTCGGTGGTTGACTTTTCCGAGGAGTGAGTGGGAGGACGTGTTACAGTACAAGCTAGCTTAAATGTCTGTGCTACTCGGAGTCAGACATTTTTCCGAGCAGTTGCTACTGTATAGGAGGTTTCGAGACACTGAGTGGGCTGCGGGAGCATTCACACATGTACAGTAAACAAGCCACAGCCTGCCCTGAGTGGGACACAGCATCCGTTTGACCGGCGCCAGCCTGTTGCTGCTGCAAACTATTGAACTCCACGAGCAGCATGCTAAGGCGGCAAAGTGTCAAAAACAGAGGGCTAAAACAAGTTTCCTGATGAGATATGAAAGAAAGGAAAGGAAGCCAGACGGACGGATCATCTGCAAACAGGACGACGGATATCAAGTTAAGCATTCAGCGCAGGGATGAGTCCAGATGAGTTTAGCCTAGCTTAAAGCGGTTAGCCTCTGTCAAAAGAGGAAAAGCTTTTCAACAAGTAAAACCGTCTTGTTTACATCTGTAAGAGAAACGCTCGCCACCAAATACATCCAGGAGTCTTCTGGGTTCGGCTCCTCGCAGCCACAGTCCAGCCAATCAGGTGCTTTCATTTCATTTCCTCACTCTGCATAAATTATATTGTGTTGTATTGTTCCAGATTATAGAGGTTTAATGAGCCAAAATAAATGAATTTCCATACTCTGCTGTAACAAAAGTATTAAATATTCTATTTTTATTTTTTTTATGTTTGATGAAACAAGGCTAAGAACATATCAGCTGGTCATATTTTTCTGAACATAAACACGTAACAAAACAAGTATATCTTTTCAAAATTATGACCAAGAAACATAATAATTTAATGATAAATGAACTTTTGACTGTTGGACAAACTACACAAAGATACCGATATTTCTGCATTAAGGTAATGTTGGTCAGCTATTGGTAAGCTAATATTTATCAGTTTATCCATCTTTGTATGTTTGCTGTTTGATGCTGGGCGGCAGGTTGATGGACCAAAACATCAAAGTAAAAAACAAACCAGGAAGTAAACAGGAAGTAAATAAGTAAAACATAAACATCTGAGGGACGCTGTTAATCCAAAAATACTGGTTAGTGCTGCTTTAAGCAAGGCTAGACAAACACATCCTGGATCTCTGTTCGCCCGTGAATGAAATCAGTATTGATCAGTTTGTTTAACACTCGCACCAAACAACTGTATTTTTCAAAATGTTCAGACAGCATTTTGATATGCTCAAATCCCGTTTTAGGGCAACTGTCAATACAAGCTTAAGACAAGCTGGGTTGCAGCAGAGGACAGCAATAACCTTTAAGTGTGCACCATGAATGATTAAGCAGTGTCAGTTAGAGCAGCTCTCATGTATCTGCTCAGCGTTTGTCCACTTTCAGCTGAAAATGAAAGACCTTTTCCTGCACTGACTATCTAATATGCTCTCAGTAAAAATCTTAAGTTGGAGTAATGTCAGGATGGCACATTGTAAATCACTTATTGGACATTTTCCAGGGTGTTACTTATGCTCAGTTGCGTGATGAGAAATCAAATATTCCGATGTTCTCTCCTGCCTCTCAGTCTGATGTGTGAGTGCTGAATCGTTAAGTTCACAGCAAGATGTCCGCTGTGGTGTGGGACACAAGAAAGCACTGGGGTTAGTGCATTTACACCAGCGAGGGGAGATAAACGCCTTTCCTTCCAAAAGGTTTACCACAGAGCCATCAACACGAAATAACAGCGGTGAAAAGCCCTCGCCTGCACGCTCGTGCAGCATGTGTGCCTCAGCCTCGTGTCCTATAGGTGCAGTCCTTTTATTCCATTTCATGGTGACAAACCGATAATTAGACACTTGTCTCTGGCACTGTTTCTAAAGGGCTCTCTGTTTACTTGAAACACATAATCCACATTTGCAAAAGCTAAGATCACACACGGTGCAGCACACAGTACTTTGCCTCACAGGGGCTGTTTTCTGCAGCGCTACGTATTTCTACCAGCTGAGAGTCAAAGAGTAAATAAAATAACAAGCAGCCAATTCCTGTTTGTGACAATAAATCTAATTAGCAAATTAAGATGATACGAGGGTCACAGTGAGAGTTTAGTGTAAGGCTGCTGGCACAGATGTGACCTGTAATAGACTGTACTTTGAGGTCAGCTGAGCCTCTTTTGCTGCTGCTGCTGCTGCTGCTGCTAATAATAATAATAATAATAATAATAAACTTTATTTATTTCTTAATAATTCTTAAATCACCACTAAGTGCAGCTTCCTGTTCATCTGTGTACCTGCTGCCGGCGCTACGTCACTTCCTGCATGTGTTCCACAAAATGCATTTTGTTGTGAAAGCAGTGGTAAACCTTTATTAGAACGATGACGGACGCTGGGTCTAATCTACACTGTGTAGCAGGTATGTTTGTGTTTTGTGAGGAAAAAGACGAAGCCGTGTGATCGGCATCCTGTTTGAGCGCTATGACGAATCAACAGCTGCCTCCACCGTACTGAGCGCTGAGTGTCTGGAAACTTCAGGATCCTGAACAAACTGAGAGTCCGGCTGACATCTTTACATCAGTGTCCATAAACCTGAGAGCAGTTTTAACAACGTCTTGACTTTCAGGTAACACAGCTTGTTTCTCTCACAGATCCGAGTTCAGTTCGAATGCAGAGAAAATCGAAGTCACTTACATTTACTACAAGACTTATCCAAATATTAATTGCCAACTTGCTATCTGATCTATAAATTTGGTCAATAAATACATAAATTACATTACATGATATTCCCCGAGAATGATACATGATCTTGATTATTCGACACAGATTTCTGACTGCTGCTCGCTCGTGTTTCTGTGGCTGATTCAGTCCTTATTAACGTCATTCCTGTTTTTTATTTTTACAAATTTTACACATAGTTCAGTTTAATTGTCAGGGGATTTCGGCCCAGCAGGTCTTCACGGGTCTGAATTCATACCTGAACCCATAACGTGAAACAGATCTGGGACCCACACTAACAGAATGGGACCCAACCCAGACTGAATTAAAGCTATAAAACTTGGATCCGAACCCATTCAGGCCCACGGTTGGGTCTCAGGTTTGGGCAGACCTGTGAAGACCCACTCAGCCATTATACATGATGATGACATCATCAGGGTTATCTCAGATTGGTGTTGAACTTTAAACATTTTAACAGAAAGCTCGTGTTACTGACTGAAGGTATGAGGTTTGAAAGATGCATGTAGGACACACAGAGGGTCTAACAGAAGGTGCTATCCAGTTATGCATCATGGGAAATGTAGGATCCAGTGTATTTGGAGTTTGATCCATACATACCACAATGACACATGCAGGACTCAGGATGTGAATCCTGGTCTCCAGAGTTAAAGGTCTGAGCTATGACCTCCATACGGTACAAGGATGTAGCACCAGGAGACAATCGTGTACGTGAGATGTAAAGCCTCTGCTCACATGTGATCTTAGCTGGTCGAAGCTTGGGTGCAATTTCATGACAGACTGGGTGCTAAAACTGCACTGCATCACAGAAGTGCATGAACCCAGAGCTGCACCACCCGTCTTAACATAAAGACTGCAAAATTACACAACAGCAGGTAGACCGAAAATAAAGTACATTGCTGCCAATGGGATTAACACTGCCAGGCCGTCAGGTGGCATCATAAAAATAGACTCCTCCACTTTGTTTAATCCATTAGGTTGTTTTACAGTCTGCACTACAATGTAGGAAAGCTCTAGGAGCCAGTGAGCTGTATATGAAGGGCTAAATGTCAAGTATTTTAAGTTGAGGGCACTCAGGATGACTGGAGGATATTAGGAAATTAATTATCCTGTAAAGTACATTTTTATGGCAGGGAGAAACTGACACATTGATTAATGAGCCTGAAGGTGTTTGCTTGTAGGAATATCAATTAATTTTTTACATCCAAGTGGAGTCATTAAAATGAATGAGAAGACCTTGACTTAGCAAACCCAACAAACACGCAGAGAACCGCAGCGTGATCACAGGGAGAACAGAGCGAGAGAGGGGGCTGCACGGCGGTTGGCGAGGCTCCCAGGTCACATGCTTGGCCCGCCCCTGACGTCTTCCCCCTCTGCAGCGCTCCACATCAAACCCACATGCAGTGCCAATTAGCAGCACGGCTGAAGCACCGGGGCCATGCACTACCCCTCTTTATTTACCTCTTTAATGAAGCTCAATCATCACCTTAATTTCCCTCCAAAGAAAAGAGACGGCGGTAGATAGAGACGATAAAACTACATTAAGGACAGGTATCGCCCCAAACAAGGTTTCTCTTATTTATAGCCTTCGCAAGTCCACAGATATGAACTAACCTTTTCCTCTCTCAGTGATACACTTGATCCTTTGCATTTGGCTACCTGCTCAGGTTAAGAAAAGCCTTCCCGTCGTGCACTGTTCTGATTATTTAAGATGGGCTTAAGGTTGCATCCTGGGAACACACCGGGCTTTAAAAACAATCTCAAAGCCCCGCTCAATTACAACAGAGAGCAGGGTGGAGGATAGAGAGGTGGGCCACGCCGGCCTGGGTCGGTCACCGGGGAGGGTTCCTCCGTGGGTCTGACAGTACAATGAAGAGCAGGCCAGGTATCAGGGGCAAGCTGTTCCTCAAGACTACGGCGCCGACTGTTTTCGCCTGCCCTCACACTCGACCTCGTGCCATCGTGTTCTCTAAAACTACGCAGGCAAAAAGCCGTTCACGGGCGAGTTAAAAGCACTGTGGATACAGGCTGTGAAGGAAATGCAGAAACTGACACTGTGAGGAGATGAAGACCTTTCACAGTGGTAGGAAACTGAAAAGGAAGCAGCTCCATCCATTGATCTGTTGTCATCTACTGATGCCGAAATAATAAAGCCTAGATTAAAGGCTTAATACAGCATGCAAGTTGTCACATTTGCATTTTTTTGAATGAAATGATGAATCAGTGATGTAAAAAAGGAATATGCGCTTCATCTGCTGGACAGATGTCTTTTCTCCAGCCTATAACTCAACACAGTCTATGGAGCTTTGATAAACGCTGTAGTCAAACATCGTATAGGCCAGCGTGCCTTCTGATTCTTTTTACAATAACAGACATATTACTTTGATCTTTGGTTTAAGTGGAAGGCTACGCTATTATCAAGGAGCAGCCTATTTTATAGAAATGATATTGTCACTTCAGTTAAATGAAAAAGCATCATATGCGGCATAATATTCAGATCAAGGGCAATCAAACCTTATGACACATACTTCTGGGTAGCATGCACCTGCCTGGTTATTAGCAGCCAAGGAGGGAGCAGCTATTCAGTTATTTATAGGCAGAGAGAAGACACATATTTGTATGATGAAGTCGCCAAACTGGCTTTACTGTACCTGCAGCTCTTTCACACTTCTTTGTCACACACTTCTTGTAAATTTGGACGACGCATTAATCGTCTGTGTACTGAGCAGTGGATTTAAATAAAGTCACAGTCAGGCACATAAGAGCCCGAGAGCCGTAACGAGGCTCTTAATGTCTGCTGATGTGAATGCAGATGGTGACGAGTGCAGAATTCTCTCATCCTGAATGGCAGCCTGACTTACTCCGTCACTTACTTCCTTAAAATGTCTCTCCTGACAAGATGTGGCTCTCTGCTTTCGGGCTGTTGGAGCCCAACACTGCTGCTAAGTATGGTATATATTTTTATGACATCCATCATTGGTGGAGATCCACAGACAATAACCATAGCATTACTCACACATCGCAAAACCCACCACCTCTTGATACTATGCTTGTTTGCGACTCCATCTCTGTCAGGGGCCTCTCCACTTGTAACCCTCTGCAGACGACTCCTGAGGGCCAGGTGTTACCTACATGAAACAAAGGTGCAAAGCCATCTTAAATAAGCAGATACTTTAGCAGGGCCCTCAGCGCAGCAGAGGATCATTATTTTGAGGTGGAAAAATCCAGTTTGACAGATGAACCACGGCCGCAGAGAGACACATCACTGATACGCCACATAACAAGATCTCAGAAGAGTGAAACACCGACTCATTACATATCAAAACAGACTGGGAGGAAGGATTTATTTGTTTTGTTGCAGGGGGTGATGATTCTATTTCATGGGAGCCAAAGCCACACACAAGCCAGCCACAGGTTCAGGGGTGTTATCACCAGCCCCGGTGATGAGTTACAGAGTCCAAGGCAAGCCAGCCCCCCCCGCCTCCCCCCCAAACTGGGAATACCACGGGATCAGCAGAGATGTCAGGCCAATTTAATGGGTGAGTCGCTTAGGTGTTATTAAAGTGTACCTTTTGCTGCAGAGTGGGAGCAGTGATGTGGCGTTAAAGAGCAAACTTCAAATGACCGACATGGAGGAACATTTCTCTCCAGGTAACTGAAAATGTGCATCAGTTCAAGCTAGTTTTAGTCTAGTTTCAGTTATTTTTATGTGTTCTAAACATCGCCATTTTAATGACATTTGTCATTCCCAAACTCTGGTTGTTTCAGGAGCTGGATTCTAAACATCAGACAACATTAACACAGTCCTTGAAAAGATTTGATAGCCAACATTAATCCTGCTCTCGCTCCTACTGAGAGTCTGTTAACACGAACTAGCCGACGTTAGCCAACAATGTTAGCATCACGCGCAAATTTACCTCTGAACTACTAATTACTGCTGATTTTTGGGCACTGGAGGATACGTTTGACCAACTGGGGCCATGAAATTAGCTCCACACATGCATGCAAGTTGTTAAATAACTGAGTTTTATTCATTGATGAAGACATTTCATCATTGGCCTCATTTAAAAGGTCACTTTTAAATTTCGCTTCAGTTTCATTTTTGCTGTGAAAAAAAAGTGTGTGGGCTTCACGATACGTTTGTCTGCTCAGCTCTTATTTGATGGATCTTCTTCTTCTTCTTCTTCACATTTGGGTACGTTTAAATTGCCTTCATATGTTTCTCACCTAATCGTTCATCTCACCAGTCCCTTCCAGTTTTCAGTGTCATTGTAAGCTTTAAGACTCCAAAACACAAACTTAGCTCAGCCTGCTGTGTCCAGGTGTAAGTATGCAGTTTATGCACCTGCGAGTGTCTCACATGACCAGTGGAGAGCCAAATGTCCGTCATCACTGATTAATGTCTCATTCTGAATCAAGCCGCCATTTTCCACCATTGCTCTTTCTCTCAACCCTCCGTCCCTCTCTGCACTCAAGACCTGCTGATCGTCATCAGATGTGACGGCGCTGGTATTCCCAGGGTCACCCTGTGACTGCAGTTTAACCTTGTTTCTACACCCCTCTCCTGTCCGATCGCCCTGCTGCTCATTGTGCATCCATCTGCTGCCGTGTTCCGCTGCAACGTTTCTGATGAGGCGGTGAAACCTACGCCTACGTCGTTTATGAAGCGTTCTAAGTCACACTGTGTGGTGCAAACTGAAGCTTGAATCAGTCTAATTGAAATATTAGCACTGATCTGATCATGACTGTAGCCCATGTGAGCCTGAAAAGGAACAGTTTGCTTTGACTGACTCTGTGGTGGGCTAGTCAGGTAACGTATTATAGGGCTCCCAGTACACTTGCTGGCTGTAATGACTTAATTTCCCCAGTGTGGGATGAATAAAGTCTTATCTTATCTTATCTTGGTCAGCTTCTCACTAATTTGTCTGCCATCTTTCTGCTCACACTTCAGCAAATCATGGACAAATATAACATGCTATAGACTTGTGCTAGTAAGGTTAGCATGTGGTGTGTCTGTGTGTGTCAGTTGTTATTTATGTAGATTACAGGGACAAATTCATAGCAGGTTCAGCTGCATGTTTATTTAATTGAGCTAATTGTAGCTAAATTAGCTAAATTTCTTCTCAGTGAGAAGTAAAGGGCCAACAGTGGGCTGATAAATGTGATTAAACTAGGGTTTAATGGTCATGAATACTGGACTCTTTGGATTAATTTAGGACTGAACTTGAGTTCAAGAAACTATGTGTATGTTTGTTGTAGCCATTTGTGGGCTAAATGTGACTTGAATGTGAACTGATCTGACCTGTATTGATAACTGTGTGTGTAACCCGACTACAGATCAGGTTTTGTCCGGTGCCAAAGGGACCATCCATTGAAGAGCAGAGACTCCAGTTAACTGGGTGTTGAGTCAAACTACGGGTCCTTGAGAGGGACAGTACAGACCGCCACGCCCTGAGGATGTATTTTCTTCACTACTTCAACTGTACAAACATGGATCAGTCCACCAGTTTGACGCTTAAAGACTGGACTATTACAGACTATGTACTGTTTACTACATGTGTATATTCTGTTTTTGAATGACAGCCACATGTTTAATTGTTTACTTTGGAGGTGGAGGTTTGTGCATAGTATGTGCACACAATATGCTTTTCTTTTAATCAGAAAGTTTGCGGTTGAACAACTTCATCCTTTCAACTTTACTTCTAATATTTTTTTAAATTGACTTCCAAACACTCTCTTGCCCTCAATTAAACTGGCGGGGCCTTTGATTTAAGTTGCAAGGTAAGAAAAAACTTCTGTATCAATCAATTTGCCTCACTCCTTTCATTTGTAAAAACATGTAAAATATACTTTGGCACCTGATGGTGGGGGAGCAAGGCTAAATCAAAGTGTATTAATAATTTACTCTAATTAGCAGTGTGTGGGAGATGTGATGCCTGTTTCGATGGCAGCGCTCCACTCCTTCCTGAACCTCTGCCTGTTCTCCAGATCATCCACCGCCAGAGATGACAGGCTACAGAGAGAGGAAGACAAACGTTTCACAGAGGGAAGGCGCCGGGTCAAAGAGACAGGACTGACTTTTTTGTATCTTCTTTTTATTTATTATGTTCAGTCGAAGAAACTCGGAGAGAGGGAAACAAAGAGGAAGAGGCAGAAAGAGACAAAAGTGTAGCCATTTGTTATGACTTCAAGTTAATTAAGGAGCTTGTTGTGAGATGATGGGGGCACCTGCATATGCAGGTTTTAACTGAGCAAGAGCATTACGGGGGCAACTGCCGAGAAAAGGACCTGAAAGGAGCTTTAATTAATGTCTCAGCAGGGGTGGAGGGAACATTGAGACAGAGCTAAAACCCTCACAGGCCCAGATCCAAACTAGAGCTCTACTAGCTGGGAGAGCATTTCATTTCAGAGCATTGCATCATCACGGATTATCTAACAAGCACAAGTGTCACTAAGCCAATAAACATCTCGAGGACCTCGAGGGGTAAATTAGTCTCTTTCCTCACACCCAAAGTCTGAAAAGTAATAAAGCAGAATTCGCCTGTAAAAAGCAGCGACGTGCCTTCTCTGAATAGTTTAATTAGAACTGTGTGTTTGTACAAAGCACCGGCTCCTCCATTTGCACAGATACAGTTTGCTAACAAAGACAATTCATCTTATATTTGGGGAGGGGGGGGAAATCTGATTACAGCTAACACTTTGACCCTCTTTGCTGTGATGAATCGGGCAAGTCACGTATGCGGATTTTGATTTATCTTCCTGACCTTTTGTATGCAAAGGAGACGCATTCTGTATAACCATAATGTGACACGTCAGAAAAAGAGGTCAGGCCTGTGAGAAAACAAGCCTCCCTCCTCTCTGCTCTGTGATGAGTCTATTGTTTTGCTTCACAGTGGCTGCTTTTATATTGCTGAGCATTGGAAGTTTACGCTGCCTCCAACTGAAAATGCATGCCTGGATGTGAGGCAGCGCTTAATCTGTGATGTTTCATTCCACACGAACTGAGCAGACAAAAATATGGACTTTACACCAGGAAACTGACACTGATTACTCTTATTGGTTCTATAGGAAAACATTCACTCTAAAACAAATTAACGAGTGTTAATTGATTGATCTGAAGTGTTGCTGTCATCAGTTCATTGAAGGGGGAACAACTTTAGAGATATTTTAAAGGTACTTAGTCATATTTGACCATGTTTTTGTACTACATAATTAAAGTTTTGTCAAGAATCCATTTTCCATCCAATTTATTTTTTATAAAAAGTTGTACATCCTTATTTTTTCGTTTGGAAAGCTAAAACTAGCTAAACTCTAGCTGGACCACAAATTTGAGGGCACTCGAGCTGCCAGTGATTCAGCACAAACTTATGATTGATGTATTATTTCAAACTAAAACATCATCTTTCCCTCAACCTAACCACGCAGTTTTGTGTCTAAACCTAACAGGTTCAAGAGTGTGTCTTGTAGTAGGTGTGTCCTGTGGTACTGTTAGCAAGCTAGGCTAACTAGCTTCCACCCAATAAGCCTCAAATGTCAGTCAACTGCTGCCATGGGATGCACCGAGTCAGAGGTTTGAAGCTTAGACGCCGTTTCTAAAAAAAACATGTCCAAAAACAAATTCATCTTCTTTTGATAAAAAAGGGAAAATGTTTCATAAAAACAGAGAATTAACTTTTCTGTTCAACTTTAGCAGTTACCAGTTTTCATGTTTTTGTTTAACCGTCACGTCATGTGTGTCATCAGTTTGAAACGTGTCTGCAGAAAGGATTCATTCATTTTTCCTCCTGCATCACAAAACATACTTCAATGTGAGCGTTTCTGCATTCATGCATCATACAATACACACATTATACTTTATCGAAAATCCGAAATCAGGACTGGATTAAGCTGAAGAGATGTGTGTTCATATATGTAAGTCTGTGTGTGTGTGTGTGTGTGTGTGTGTGTGTGAGGAGATGGCAGCAAGCACTTTAAATATTAATATCTTTTTTTCTTGCCATACTTCAAAAAGGCGACAACAATAATGCGGGGTTGCAAGGAGGCACCTCCTCTCAGAGGAGAGGCCTACAGAGGAGGAGAGAGAGGGAGAGAGAGTGTCCTGTTATAATTAAACATGCATGGGCACTTTTTCACAGACGCTGTTTGTTCCGCTGGCCTGGGTTTTTTGACAGGACGCCAAAACAAGCCCAGGTGGAACGGGGTGTGCAAACAAGCTTGTGAGTACAGGCATGAAACACACAAATTAGCACCTAGACCAGATGAATATGCAAGTGCTGGGATCAGGGCCAACACGGCGTCCCATGATCAGAGCGCACAGCCAAGTCAGGTGAAAGTAAACAGAAAAACAAAGCCGAGGCGTGCGTTTCTGCAGGTAAACAGAGTGCATTTTAGTCTTTGAGGTGGATTTTTGCTCCAAAATATCAGATTAATTGACTCACGGTGAAGCCACTGACAGGCAGAGTATTACTATCGGTCTAAATCACTTGTTTATCAGAGAGAGAAGCGAAGAAAGCAGCACGCAGCGAGTTAAAAAATATCAGATTGTGGCCTTTGGTATTTCATTCAGCCCTGCTCGACTCCATCCTGCTACTCCGGTAATTGATGCAAGAGAGCCTGAAACATTGGTCAGCAGGCAGCAAACCATTTGTGAATGCAGGCCTGCCAAGCCTAAAAGAAAAACAATAACAAGCCAGGATACGCTGGGAAGACAACAGATGGATGTGAGAGTCCGGTGATGGATGCGATGGGGGCTGGTGGAGAGGTAGAGAGGGAAAAAATTAGGTTGAAAAAATTGATAGAATCGAGAGAGAAAGGAGACGGGGGAGGGAGCTAAGGAGACAGATCGAGAAAGAGTGAGTGGTCGGCAGCGAGTCCCACAAGAGAAATTGTAAAGCTGAGTGAGTGAGCACCACCAGTCCAGGGACATCTCGCAGGTTTTTCCGGGCCGGACGCTTCGGAGTGCATGTCAGGTCCCCGGGCGCCCCGCAGCCGAGGCACTTCCTGACATAAGAAGCCTCCCAAAGATGAACAGCATCACCTCGGCTACAGTTAGAAGGTCGAGAAATTGCTCCCACTGCACATGGCCCTCCTTCCCCTTACATCATGTGACCTCTCCTCGTCCGCCCAGAGATGCTTCCCTCCTCGCGCCGGTCCACTCTGGCCTCTCAAAAAGGCAGCTTTTACACTTCTTAACTCTTCCACTTGGCGGGACACAGAGACCAGCGCAGCACAGCAGACCTTTTTCCACATGAGTTTACCCGTTAAGGCTGTTCTAAAATAAAGCCCTCTTAGTCACACATGAACTGAGGGTGAATTATAGATGGGGCCTTAGTGATGAAGTTGTGGGATATCTTAATGACACCCAACACGTCTCCTTTGACTCCCAAGCTGCCGTGAATTAACTAGCTCTCATAATTAAACTGGGGAAAGAACAAGCTCGGCCATCAATAAGTCATCGCTGGCAGTTTCAATTTACTTCCCTGCGCTCACTGATTGTGTCGTCTAAAGTGATTCCGCACGCTCCTCGCGGTGGGTACACACTCTGCCCTAAAGCCCCATTTCATCGCACTCACCTAATAATAAGCACCGAGTGAACGACTCACATTAAAACACTGTTACTGTGGATTAACCACAATAAGCAGCGGTGAAGAGTAAAATAATAATGCTCCCTGTTTACACGTTAAAACTCCATTCGCGTAACCTGTGGCTACGAATGTCGTCTCAGGGCGTGTGCTGACTCTGCCGCCTCGCTCGCTGCTCCATTAAGGCTTTCCGGAGCTTCATCAGCTTCGACTTGAGACGAGGATACGTGGGACACGCAAAAGCAAAGGGAAACCGAGATCCACGTCCATTTATTTGCATTAGAAAGCTGGATGCCGCTGTCCTAAATAAGTTTGCAGTGTATACTTCAGCACCCCATCTAACATTCATGTCTCCTTTTTATGCTTTTATCACCTTGGATCCGCCTGACTCAGCCAACCGTGTGCGCTCGCCCCTATCTGCCAGCTCCAGGAACATCTAGCGGCCCGCCAAAGTAAAACACATCCTGCGCTCCGTGTCCGCAGCTTCGCTTTTTACCATTTAGTGACACAAACATCAAGTTGGATTATCTGGCTGATAGGTAACAAATGCTGACCGAGGCGATAGCTGTGTTTTCTCCACAACACTGCAGCTTACTGCATATAAAACCTTGTCAAAGGCGACATTACATCCAAGCCTCTGCATTCAAGTTTAGCTATAACTTCTAAAAATGTGCTAAAATGATGATAAGATTTAGTGTTTTTACATGAAATTAATTAAGCCAAGCTCTAATATTAATGTCAAAACAATAATGCAACAGCGCAGCGTTTCACTTCCTGTGTGATGTCCGGCTGATTTCCTAAACGAGCTCAGCAAAATAAATGAAAGATACCTCATTCAGTTTGGACTGTTTAAGCGTGTCCCACAAGCGTTTGCATGAAAGGAGCCGTGAGGCTGGAGGCCTCGCTGAGAGAGGCTGCAGGGTGTGAATAGAGTGCAGTAGTCAGGATGATTGAACTTGGCTGTCTTCAGGGAGGGGTGAGTACATGTGCTAATCCTAATCAGGACCTGTTCCCTGCCATGTAATGGAGTAGGAACAACCCCGAGCTCCACGCTGGACACGCTGAGGCTACATTAGTGAATAATGTTTTCCAGCATGGGACACCGTTTCTATTACGCTCCACATGCGGGAGGAAGAGGAAGCTGTCACTGTGAATTAACCGCAGAGCACGCCATGCAAACATATCTTGTATAATTGGAGTAAAAAAGTGAGCGAGGGGAAGAGGGGCAAAGGCTTTTTAAAACAACACTCGGGCTCCTCTACATCACCGAGACGCTATGTTTGAGACATTATGAAGCTTTTAGCAAACTGTCAACCTTCAGGACAAAGGATTCTTACACTCCGTCCTCCGGAGGCTGTTTTATTTACTCATTCTGCAGCGGTCTGTGGCTCGCCAGAAAAAGCTTCTGCTGGTATTTGTTCGCTCTGAGCGCTGCTGCAGTGTTTCTTAAAAAAAAAAAAAAAAATGACCAGTTTACCTGATTATATCGACAGCTCTACTGTAAAATCTCCTGGCATCAGGGGTCATACAGACTATGTTTTCTTATTGTCTCGCTGAATTCGCTTCCATCTAGACGAGAGTAAATCTCAGAGTGGAATCACTTTTCTGACAATAATTTATAAATTATGCACTGCTTGTGTTTGAATTGAGAAAGGCTTTCATATCTCTTCCATTAACTCAGATTAAGATTTCATACTGATGCTGGGGAGAATGCTAGCAATATCCCCGTCTCATTTCAATGAAATTTTTATTAGTGCTTTTTTCTGTAGTACACTCCTATTGGGATGTCTGTGAATCTGAAGCTTGGCTTTGGACATGAACTCCCCTCAACCTGCCTGCCAGTGGCTCTGAAGGTTTCAATATTTTATGGGCTCCGGCTAACTCAGCCGTGAGATTCCAGCTGCAGAGATTTAACTCTAATGTAAAAATTCTGAACGGATGAAAACTGGGGTGTCATAAGTAATACATCTGTTCCAAGAGGGGTCGTGGTTATCATCCACGAAAAAAAAGAAAAAAGAAAAACAACCAATAATGAAATAAAATAAATAAAAGAACAGAGGAAATAAAGGCATTTAAGGATGAACGCTCCGCTCCATGCCTCCTCTTTGTATCTCTAAAATGAAAAGACCTAAAGCTATAGCGCTAAAATATATCAACCCTAATCTCCCAGTCCTTCAATTGACTCCTAATTGTGTGCACTTTTTACCCCTTTTTGTGCAGCCATCAATAAAACCGGTCCCCTAATGTCATCCTTCTGAAGAAATGGGCATCACGCCACTTACACTTTATAGGCCAAATCCATTTCTTTGAGCATCTTGCCTTTTTCTTTCTCGCTCTCCTAACGGAATTCAAAGCATTTGGAAAATCTGTCTATTCAGCGTTAGCGTCCCGGCGCATTCTTCCCCAGAACCAACTGAGGTCAGATGAGATGGGTCTGATGAACTTTCCCATTTCTCCCATCCCTGCAATCTATAGCTTTCTCCCTTGAGCCATATGTTGTCCAGTGTAGTCAAGACTGCTTGTAATGGCCCTGCTAACAATGCACTCTTTGTGCTGGATAAGGAAAGGAAAAAGCCTGACGCCGAGGGGCAGGAGAAGAGAAGAAACACTTTTAGTGCCTGCTTATATATCTTTTTTTCCTTCCATTATACAAGTGGACTCTGCTGGAAATATTTGTCTTGACAGTAGTTTAGCATCGCTCCCCACTCCACCGCCCTCGCTGAAAGATTAAACTATTGAAATTGTCCTAAGCGCAGATGCCACGCTCTTTTGTGAACAATCCGCAGTGTCCTAAACCAACGTTTCCTAACAAACTTGTTTGTTCGATTTTTGCACAAATGCAAAAAGGCTTATTTTTCTGAAGGAAAGACAGACAGGATTTCATCTGCAGCTGCTCTCAAAGGTGCCTCCACCCGGTGGAGTGGTACTTCTATGGAGGCTTACGTTTCCCTCACACTGTATTTATCGCTTCTTATTACCAATAATAACATTGCTCCTCTGGGAGCTGAAGGGTAAGTATGCCCCCCAGCACTCCAGTCCTTTTAGAGACTGAACTGGACTCAACACAGTCCTCGCACTTGCTTACAACAAATCAGCAGCTGATCATACTCAAGAGGATTTTGTGCAAAATGCAGATTTATGTCCACAAAGGAGCTGCAATTATTACAGATAAAAAGAGAAATCATGATTTGGTCATACAAACATATCCACATATTTGTGTTTAGGAGGATATAAATATGCAAATAGCTTTACAAACTGCAGATCTAAAGTGAGTTTACTGTCACAATGCGCAGTAACCTGCCATCCAAGTTACAACACCGGAACACCAAGTGAGAGTGCATGAAAGCAGTTATTTAGCCAGCTGGCAATGCCTAACATTTGAAATAATTAGCCAAAAGAAGTGGAGGAATGGTTAAATTAGTTGCAAGCTTGACACTGACAATCAAATTATGTGGTAAAAATATTCACTTTTTGTTGGATTACATAAGATCAGTAGAAATGAACACATCTGAAACATGACGGCGGTGTTAATGAAGGGCTACTCGAGCTCATCTGATCAGCACGTGGGGGTTCATCAGATAAAAAAGGTGCAATCGCTGCACTGAAGTGGTGCAGATGAGAGTCACTAACTGAGAAGATGTGGAAAGAGATCTGAAACCTGACATCTGAACACGTCTGAGGCCAACTGAAAAAAAAAAACCCTGCAGTTCGTCTTTGCAATACGTCGTTTTTTAGATTTAAAAATAAATCTAAGTCTGAGTTTAACGATCAGCATTAAAATAAGATATTCTTGCCTTCTTGTTGATGTGTGGAAGCCTCTGGTCTGGTGTAATTAGAGTGATGCTGGCATTTTTAAAGGCAGAGGAGCCGCAGAGGCCAAGCAAGTAAATGTCCAGGTCAGTGTGTAAACACAGCTGATTGTCTGGGACACCCTTGTTATCTAAAAGTCGTTTCCATCATTAACACGGAAGGACACACGTCTCCTCTGGGAGTAGACAGACAGCTCCGGGGTTAAAAGGCACATGCTGAACTATCAATAACTTCCACTAATTGTATGCTTTGTAATTAGAAGCATAATCAATTATGAACTCGTTTGTTCTGTCAGTGGGACGAGAAAGCAGCGGCGTGAATCTGCACGCCATGAAACGTCTGATGAAGCGTAGAGCAGTCCACGCATGTGATGGCAGAACATTATATGTCAGTAAAACACATTTGCATTTTTGAAAGGCGGCTTAACGCTCGGCGACAGAGGAGAACCTGATTGTTTGACCTCTCCATCGGTGAACTGCAACTGATGCGCTTAATCGTCAGCTGTCACTTCCTATCTTAATTAATCCTAATTGACTATTGATGCGACACAACTGTTAGGCTTTATAATTAGTATTGCAATTTAGACCGGATAATCTAACAGGGCAGTCCAATTACTCCAGAGGAAATAGAAAGCTGTGAGGCAATAATTATGAAACAGTCACTGCACAATGAAAAAAAAAAAAAAAAATCAAGAGCTTTTTCTTCTGAGAGAGAAATCCATGCATACATTAAACAATAAATGACAAAACACTACCTCTGCCAGTCTCATCAGCCATTCAACGCACAAGAGACAACTAATTGAATTGATTGCTGCTATCAATAGCAAACAAATCTGTTGAGCTGTCCATGCTCATATAATCTGACCTGATTCCTTCAGCTGTCACTGTCTGTGAGAAAGCTGCCATGCTCTGCTCCTCTAAATCTGTCAGGCTGGGGCATTTACATGTCTGTGTTTCCATGTTGATAGGGCAATTAATAAAATATATGTTAATAGGAGCTTAATTGTTTTACAACAGCGGTTTGACAAGGCTGAGGGAGAGGAGACTTGTCAGTGATCTGAAATGTGTGGCTACTCTCAGCAGCGTCGCCCACAGCCTAACATATGGTCTCCTTTCCAGGCTTTAACTGTACCACATAATAGGAGCCTGCTGTTTATTTTTGAAACATTAGTGATGTCACTACTCCTTTTGTCTCCTCAAGACAATAGCTGCTGTCTCTGCCTCGCGAGCAAGACAGCCCCCCCCCCTCCCCCCCACCCCTAAAGATGACATATGAATAATAACAAATCCATCACTAAAAGCCACCACACGTCTCAATTATACACAGACGGATGCGGCCGAAGTCAAAGCTGTTTGTTTGCAATGATCAGATTTTAAGAGCGTTTTTTTTTTTTTTTTTTTGTTGACTCATCTTTGCAAAACAAGCGTTTTAAATTAATTAGAAATGGATTATATCATGAGGTGCACCAAATCTGGCAAAGGATTATGCTATTTTTGAATACTAATATTTTTGCATCTTAATGCTGTGTTTTGCTTTTTTAAGGATGTTTTTCTGGATGTAATAAGGAAATCTAAAACAACAGACAAATAGATGATACTGTGTGACATCACAGGAAAGCAAACTGGTTATTAGCTGTGACTACAGGTCAGGCTCATTTTACAGATTAGACAAATATAATAGTGAAAACAGATGAAAGTAGGACCAGATTCAGACGCTGCTTTAAATTGCAGGTAAAAGCCGCGTTTTTGGTGCTTTAACGGCGACACGTCGGGCAGCTGTTATTAATGCCTTCCTGTCAGTGTTTACGTGGGCTGCTTTCTGTGGCAGAGCTGTGTGTTTCAGTGCAGAGCGATGCCAAAGTGATTCATACACAAATGACCTGAGGGAGGCAGCAGTGCAGCGAGCAAATGTGAGCACAGCATCTCACACTCTGAGTGTGCTTTAAAGGCCATTTACATAGTGAAATCTAATTACCCTAGCTCTACCAGAGAGTATTTGATCTCAATCTTAAACAGAGCAGAACATATTATTAAGAAGAGAAGGGGGGGGGGGGGCTTTTCTTAGATGAAGGTGGCTTACTGAACAGAGGAATCAGCTTGTACACAATTCAGCACTCCCTTTTTAATTATTTTCCAACATAGATGAAAAGGGAAGAACGCTGATTTATTTGTGTCCTGGGAGACAATGCAGGCTTTTGAGACATGAAGACCAAAAGTGGGAACTTGGGTGGACAATGGCGGCAGAACAAAGCCGCTCTCGCTCTCTTGTTTCTGCTTAAAAGGGAAATGGAGAGTTGCTCTTTTAACAACTTTATTTCTGAGTAACGTGCTGTTTCTGACATCAGGTACCAGCAGAATCAGAATCACACCGGAGCCACGCTGTCTTCCTCTCACACTCCCATAGGCGTCTAATGTCAATAGTTCACCACGTTTAATAAGAGCCGACTTTTCTCATACTTTAAAGGTCTTTGAGCACAGATAGAGGATAAACACTTAAAAATTAACACATCGACACCTATGTCTCAACAACTAAAAATATCTCCAGGCAGAACATCAACTCAATCCAATCCATTTACTTCAGTTACTTTAGAAGCACTTTGACTCCAACCTAAGAGAAACATCATGAAACAGACATTTACGGTCTAAATCTTACACCATCTATAAGCATCGGCAGCCATTATTTCCATTACCGGTGTCCATTACTTCAGCTTTATTGAACCAAACGTGCAGCGTGATGATTAAAAAAAATACATGAATAAATGCAAGTTTTAGGATTGTGTTACGTTTATGTTCAATGTGACTTCTCAATGTGTTTTCTATATTTTTCTCTTCTCTCCAAATCTGCTAATTTCCCAATGAAAACAAAGCAGGGCGAGGTCACGCAGCTATTTTGGGAGCAGAAAATGCTATTGTTTCACTTTTGGCCAGTGTTGTAGCACAATGCATGGATATGAATTATGGATTGCTTCTCATCAGCGCTGCCTATGGAAGGCTGCAGGACGGTAAACGCAGATTTTTATGTGGAAAAAGTGAAATATCACAGAGAGGTTGTCCTCAGAGGATGCCATTCATGCAGCTCTTTATGTTTACGTTCATCTATATTGTATGTACATGCATGTACTACAGTGAGGTACAGTGAATGGATGCTATAGCCTGCATGCTTATAAGCCAGCGTGTGTGTATACGTGTGATTGCTTACAAACACACACTTCCCTTCTTCTTTGCCTTCTACCCCCTCCCTTTGTTGTGTTAATACAATCCCAAAGCCTCCCCAATTTCAGACTCCATAAGCTACAGGATGTTTTTTCCATTACTCAAGGATCGTCTAGTGCTTGCCCTTATTTTGTATTACAAAATTAGAGCTTTCTGAAAATTACTGCGAGAAAAGGCCTGTGCTCTTTCAGTCCTTTGTTCTCCCTCTTGCAAAAATCATATATAATTGTAGTCACTCCATGAAGATTTTTTAGCTTTGACCTTTTGTGCACAGCAATACAGAAAATGATGGGGAGCAGATTTCCTGCCTGAGCCTCCTCTGCTTCTCACCCACATCCCAATCCTTGACGGATAGTTGCCATCCGTGGGGCCGTGTTGATACCGTTAGCAGTATTACTGCCTCTAACACTATTACAAAAATACAGTAGTTGTACATCATCTTATTAGAAAGACTCTGTTTTGGATTTCGTGTCCTAATTTTAGCTTTAGAAACTGATGCGAAATTCACATGAATAACAAAACTTTATGTCGCCTCCATGTTTGAGTAATAACAATGTTTTTTTCTCGGCACCATGTTGGTCTAATTTACACACTAAACAGAAAAGAACCCTAATGCGACTGCTTGTCCGAGATTTCCAAAAAATCCACTCAACAAAACTACAGAAGGGGGAAATCTTGCACTTTTTCTGCCTTTCTGTACTCGACAGATTCTCCCAACACATAACTGACTTTCTGTGGACCCAGCAGGGATCTACAGTATAATAACATTTGTAGGAGCCTATGGATTTGCTGTATAGAGAACTTGTTTGGGAGATGTTAGCCGTTAGAGCAGAGCATTGTGAAGCCAGCATGTCTCTAGATCTAATGGCTTCACCAGGGAAAACACTCAGGATGACTTCACTGTATCATCCAGGGTGGTGGTAAGCTGCAGGAGGCGGCGCACAGCCCTCCACTATTCCCTTAAAGCAACGTGAAGTTCGCTCCTTCCCAATAATCTGGGCTGGGATCTCAAAGTCACGATAGGGAGCATTGTTGTTCCCTTGGTCTATCCGCAGACCCGACATGTGGTACGCTGCTCATTTCCGTAGCTGCCCATGGCTTCGTGTAGACTTTTCAACCAGCCCATGAATACAGGTTGGAAAAGTACGACTGCCAGGAGCCGTTCTCAACAATTACGACAGCAGAAACAACGGACACTGTTTCAGCTCAACATGTTAATGGAAACTTATTAAAATGGTGAACAATGACGACAGTTTTACAGAATTTATTAACACTTTTAATGTCCACAAGAAGATCCAAGCTGGGTTCACTTTAAGACAATATCTCATGGTGGAATGTCACTAAGTACATTTACTGAAGAACTGTGCAATTTTTAGGTACTTTACTTAAGTATGTCCAATATATACTTGGCTATACTTTTACTCTACTACATTTAGCTCTAGTTACTTTGTACAACAGTGATTCCGAAAAAGTTGGACGTCGTGTAAAACCAGCTGATCCTTTTTGAATAGATGAGAATCTATTCAATATTTCACCTCAGCAGCTTCACTGATTTTCATAAACACAAGCTTATTCTGAATTTGTTTCAGTACAAACTTGCAAAATCTTGTGTTGTTCAGGTTAGACTGCCAGTGCACAGAGTAGTTAAATCAGCTCCACATCAGCCAACAAAAATATTCAAATGCTGCGACTTCCTGTTTGCAGTTAGTCACTGTACTGAGTTTCTGTGTTTGAGTTCTTTTGCAGATTCTTCTGTACTTTAACTTTAGTAGGATTAAGAATTCAGGACTTTTACATGTAACAAAGTATTTTTACTTTGGTTTAGGTAAAGGATCTGAACACATCTTCCACTGCAGACACTCAGTGTTTCTAAATCACTTCTGATTGTAATGAAACAGTGAATATGTACTGACCAACAAATTCAACTGGTCCATGCATCCGTTTTGCTGCAGGTGCAGAGATGGGAGAAGTTTGTAAAGTAGCATTACAGTATCATACTGTAAAAATCCTGCAAAAAGTCTGCAGTACTGTGCAAGTATTAGCAAAATGTGTCAAGATTAAATGCAGAAAAAACTGCCCAATTTTATATTATTACTTTATTATTACTGATGCATTAATGTGTAAACAACTGTTGCAGGTGGTCGATTTTCCAAACTGTTGGGGAGGTTAATCTATAACAATACAGCATATTTTGTAAATCATTGTGTGTTTTGGATATAAAACTGTAACTCTTTAAGTGAGGGACAGTGAAGTGGTCGTATAAAGTCACATGAAAGCAGTAAACCTGCCCTGTGTCACCTCTCCTCCAGAGCAGAAGCTGTAATGTAGTCAGCCAATGACTTTTCTCATTAATGGCTCTTTCAGGTCATATAATGAGGACTTACAAACATGCTTACCAAAAATTAGAGCGCTATTAAAAACACAGAGGCTGAAAGCAGATTTTAAATGTTAATCATTTTATGTGCGCAACCTGGGGCCTGTGCCGACCTATGAACTGCAGCTTAAAGAGGCTCTTGCCAGGACATTGGTTGTTATATATTTTTTTTAAACCAAGCAGCAGAAAATCCAATTATTAGCAACAACCCAATTACTTTCCCCTCAGACTCAGCGGCTCAAATCCAAGGTTGGATTTGTGGATTAGCAAGGTTTACCGATAGACTCCTAAAAAGGGAAGCAACAATGTCGAATTTCCTGGCCGCCTGCGCTCTTCCGGGATTTGGAGTCAGAGGGTGACATGATCATTGAGAGGTGGGATAATGACAGAGCGAGAGAGGGAGGACGGACGTAGGGGAAGAAAAGGGAAGACGGGAGCGGTCTCTGGACAGTAGATCACAGTTATCTGAGGTCAAAAGTGCAAGTAGGGCCTGTCAATGGAGACCGAGCCACTAATAAAGTCATATTGACTTTACAGCCATACTTAATGCTGTGAGTTACTTGACACTGATAGCGCCGCAGCATTTGTAAGTCAATTAGAGGGGGTGGATGAAGCGCCTGGTTTGGCTGTCAGTCTAACCTGAGAAGGATAAAGCCGGACACTGACCTTTGACCTCCGCCGTCCTCTGACTTCTAACATCTGCAGGCCACTTCTCTGGAACGGCAGGTTGTAAACGCTCCGACTCGGTGGTCATATTGATCACAGCAGACACTGATTCATAATTAAATGGACTATTTAAACAAAGATGAAGACGGCGTCAAATAGTGACGGGGACGGCGCCACACTCAAGGTTATGAAACTACCATTAAGTGGCTTTTTAAAATGCCAGACGCCGTACTTCTACTTCTGTCAAAGTGGGTCAAAAAGTAGCAGGAAATGAATTACTCATTAAATGAAACACTTCAATCTCTCTAATAAGGAGATCCATGAATGATATGTGCCACCTGCTAAATTCGCAAATATCCCCTCTAAAAGCTTTGTAAGCTTCATCAAACTAATCGGAGTGGACAGCCACCAAATAGAATCTATTCTGAATTCTCCATTTGTGACTATGCAGAGCAGGTGAAGTCTTTTGGCAATAATTGACTGGAAGGTATGCCGTTCTCTATTAATGTGCAAGGATTAAATTTAACACCCACCTGATATCGTTCGGCGAGGAATCATATTGCACTAAAGCCCACAGTAACCTGCGGTATCTCTTTCATTATTGCCTAATTAACCTGCTAATAGCCATGTCCTTACTGCTTCTTCTCTTTAATTATCCGGCGGTCTGCACCGCCTTCATACTGAGATTACAACTGTGTCAGTCAGCTCTCTGTCCCGTCACATCTTTTATGAGATCAATTTCTATTGGCTTTATTCTAAAAGACACTGTTTAATTAACAGCTATTTTCATCCTTGAAGAACATACTATTCATGATCAGATATTACTCTCTACATCTCCTGCCTGAGACACTTATGGCTGTGAGGTCTTGCAGGTTGCAGACTGAAGCCGGTGGAGGCAGAGCGAGTCGGTCGGGTGAGTAACCACTAGATGTCCTTTGCTGTAAAGTGAACAAGCCTGACCGAGCCTGGCCGCCGCACTGGAGACGAGTCAGACAGGCGAGAGTCACGCCGCTCCGTCACATGTTAGTCGCTCAGACGAGACGCTGTCATTAACGGTAATAACGACTGAGTGTCAAGTCTGTGATTCACAGCCAACATCATGCAAACATTTCTGCCCGCTCAGCACAGTTTCATTGAAGTGCGACTGCTTTTTGCTCAACTTTTCAGCCTCAGAGCTGCATGACGAATGTTGGTGGCAGCCATATGAGTCACTCTTTACCAAGGTGAGCTGTAAGTTGAAGCTATGATCATGGTAATCTCTGATGAACCATTTACTAAAGCAGCGTAGATGAGTTAACCTTTGAATCACTGGCTTTTAGCAGAGTTACTGCATGTCTTAGTCAGACGCGCCATATATTGTTATTTCAGAAATGATTAAATATAAAGTTCAACATGTTTACTTTGATAATAAACAAAACCTTCAAACATGAGGATTGAGACAACATTTGAAGCTATAAATGACTTTTTCTATTATTTCTAAGCGGTTTTATGGACATTTATTCATCAGAAGTATATCAGATATTGATATGTTTCTCAAGCCTGGTCTCATATCCAGACACTCTGTCGCGCCTCACAGGTCTCATTCAGGTACACAAGGTATCCTTCAGTGTCTGTATGAGACGCATCAGGCTTTCAATTAACTCCCCTGTAAATCCATCCACCGCAATATGAGACGCTCTGACTGAGCTGATGTGGCAAGAAAGTCCACAAATGGATGATTGTTGGACGGGTCAAACAAACAGAGGACAGGAGACGCGGGTTCGTGGTCTGAGAGAAACCAAAAGTGAACAATCTTTTAACTGGTAAAGGCCATTTTGACCACACTGCGCTAATCGGGTGCCAGCAACTTTTGGCTTGCCAGGTTGTGAAAAACCTGAGAATATAATATGTGTCAGTGCAGGATTAATGATTTATTACACTTTATTATGGGAAGAATTTGACATTTTGAGAAATACGCTTACGCTGCCAAGACTTCGACGAGATGATGGATACCAGTCTCACCTCCCTCCATTACACATAATGCTAAAGCAGGGAAGCTGGTTAGCTTAGCTTAGCACAAAGACTGGAACACCTATCTTGTGAGTTTAAAACACAAGAAGATTAAATCTAAAAATAAAGGTGCTGATTATGATTATGTTACCTTTAGCTAGCTAAATGCCCAACAGTTTCTGAAAATCGCTGCTCGTGGTCAGAAAATGCACAAAACCCAGTAACACAACAAACGGTGGTTTTTACAGTTTGTTTTTTTGACTGATGAAAAAAGAGGGATTTGACATCTTACTTTGGGGCACTTTTTGGCACCTTTGGATAAAGCCAAGCTAGCTGTTTGCTACTGTTCCTACCATTTATGCTAAGCTACTGTAAGCTAACAGGCTGCCTGCTGAAGCCTTATATTAAACAGACAGATGAAAGAGTGACATTCAGCTTCGATCTAACTTTCATGAGGGAAGAAGTACTAAACTCTTATAACTGATCTATAAAGAATAAGTAAATACTTTATTAACCATGAATAAAGCCATTAATGATATAGATTTATGAAGGGTGCCTTAAGAGAAAGCGTTGCCCAAATATTTTATGAAAAAGTTCCTTCATTCATTCGTCAGATGTTTTCCTCTGAAAAAACGCAAATACAAATACGAGTAGCTGTGATTTAGCAAAGCAAAGATCATGTCACTATAAAACCAGGACGGGAGGCAACAGTGCAAGTGAAAATGCTGCTATCTGCTGTCATTTCCCTCCAGACATACAACCAGTGGAGCATTTAAGTCGCTAGACGCACAGCCAAGACTCAGACAAGTGAATTTATGTGTTAAGTTGGCGTCCCCCTCCCTCTCCCTCACTGTCTCAAAGGCCCAGCACAGATAGTGAGTTCCATTAGGAATTTCAACTCGAATTAAGGTGCTTGGGGAGGACACATTAACACATGTGCCGCTTCTGTAGTTAAATGTCAGAATGGGAATGAGGCCTGTGACTTTATATTCCATTAGCCACTGCCTCATATTTCCCTGCTGTGTATCTAAATAAATAATCAAGACAGCCTCCAAAACACGAATCATCTTTTCACAATAATAGAAAATTAATGGCTCTGCTTGGGTAAGTAAATTACACCAAGAACATCCCACAGCCTAAATCACTGCTGAGAGATGATGACAAAGGGTGCATTATAGGCCACAGGAAAAAGGAACCCAGTCGTCCAGAAAATCCTGAAATCTGAATAAAATGTTGGGGCTTTCAAGCTCTTTACAATCACCTTGCATGAAAGTCTAATTCAGTTTGGCTTCTTATTAATTCATAAGCCATTAGTAACATATTTCTCTAACAAAAAGCTTCTGACAAAGGAAAGAAGAGTGTGTTTGGGAGAGGTATGTGCAATTAACATTTAAGCATGGGCGATTAAAAGCAAGTCTCAAAGAAATGGCTTAGAGTGGGGTCTTGAAAGATTCAACGGCGGAACTATTTTATGGGGCATTAGCCAGATATATTTAAATACAGCTGAAGTGTATTCCTGCCATATAGTAAGTATAACACCTGTCATGCTAAATCATGTACACAGCCGGCTACTATTAAGATGAATAAAGCTGCGCTGGAACGGAGCACACTCGCCATTTAACCACGAGCTGTTCACTGCAGCAGTGTTTGTGACAGTCAGCTTCAATACGATGCCAAAATGAATTAAAAAATACATCAAATAATCGATTAGCTGATCGACAGAACATTAGCTGATGACAATTTTGATAACTGATTGAGGCTGGACTTTAAATCAGTGGCGCTTTGAGCTGAAACAGGTGGAGCTGTCAACCTCGTGGTGCCAGTCCTTCAAGCAGAGGTGGAGATATTTTACTGGAAGAGTGAAAACGTTGATCTGCTGAAGGAAAAAATCAACATATCAGCAAAGTCATTAAAGATATCTGTTCCAAATTTCATGGAAATCCAACAAATAGTTGTTATTTAGATAAGTGATATTTCACTAAAAACAATATGACCAAAGTCATAGTGGCACCAGGTTAATGTCACGGGATCACTGGGATTCGTCCTCTGGGGATCATGAAAGTCTGGACAAGATTTCACGGCAATCCATCCAATCAGCGTTGAGATATTTCAGTCTGACCAATGAACTGACATCCGCAGTCAAAGCTAACAATGCTAAACGTTTGCTGAACCCAGCTTCTTAACTGACACCGTTTTGTCCTGACAATCACGTGAATTCAACCTCTTTTGTGTCTGGAGTTGTGATTTTTGACTGATTCATCAATGAATCAGTCTATAACTGACGGGTTATTTGCTAGTGAACATCGTTTTACAACACTCACTCACACTTAGCTGTTTCTATCCTTTGTCATCTGCGTCACCCGACCTCGTGTGCTCATTTTTTGTAACGTCCGGCTTCAAATTAACACCATCCCAGACTTTCACACCTGAGCGCCGACATGTAGAACCACTTCTTTTTTTTTTTTCTTTTTTCACTGTTGGGCTCGTTCTCAACCTGACACATACCTCATTACAGCATGAAAATGACCAGCCTAACAGATAACAGTGAACGGATCTCTGATGCACAGAGGAGACAAAACGCCCTAGGTGAAATACGTGCGGTAAAGGCTGCAGAAACCTTCAATGGGAGTTAATTCCATAGTGGAGGAGGTGTTAATGCCATCTCATTTCCCCACATAAACACCTTTCTCTCTGCCTGCACATTAATTATTAGCACAGATGCAACCTACTGTTTACTTTTTAAACAGGATGAGCGAGCTGCAGCATATGAAGAGGCAAAGAGCCGGTCTGCAAGCCAGCACAGGTTACGGTGCAGAGGGAAGAGACCTGGGACGGAGAGCGCCAGGAGAGTCATGAATAAGTCACACAGCCCCTGGACCTTCCTCTGAAGGTACCGAGGCTCTGACATGGAGCTTTTTCATCTGATAGCACCGAAATGTCCTGGAGACGTGGGGAATTCAGATACATGCAAGTGGAAATACTGTATGCATGCGGGCTGTCTTGTGTATGTGTGTGAATACATCACAACCCTGTGGATCACATACCAGGCATCTTCATTCATCCTCCAGAGACCCCCGCAACATCCACTCAGGTTTTCAAAGAGCTTTTTTTTTCTTTTTCTTTTTTTTCTTTCCCAGTAAGGCCAGCATGGCGTCAGGGTGCCAGGTGATTTTGCTTCCAGTTCAAATAATGACTGCAATTAAGCAATTAAGACCTGAGAGGCAGAGAGGCCAAGAGCTGGCTTTCCCTACACATCTAAACAGACTGCAAATGAGGATTCACGCGGGAATACGAACATTATGGCTGTGGCATATGCCTGCTCCCTTTGGTACCAGCAGCAATAGCTTATGTCAAAGGGGTGTAGGGAACAGGCAGTGGGTGGAAGGCTGTGAAACATATTTTCCCATAAATTTAAACATTAATGTGAGTTTACTTGTGAGTTATAGTAACCTTGGAGATCACATATCATTTAGTACGACAGACACTGAGCTCTGCATTTCTTTAAAGCAAAGAGTATTTACAGAATAATCTCTCGGTCACGGACTGTTTTCACTGAAGTACCAACCTGAGATACTGAGGGTTTTTTTTTTTCTTGGCTGCTTGAATAGCCTTTCAAGGACCGCAGTGAGACACCGGGCAGCAGCGATGAGATATTTGGCATTTTCAGGTAGGAAAAAGTCCAAGCTGGCCTTACATTCAGAAATAACACAAGTTCTTAAACTATTGACTGCACTGAAGCAGTAGACTTCAAAAGGTCCCTCTGACCTGTTTGCTGAGGAGCCTCAAACCAAGTTTTTTTTTTTCTTCTTTCCCTCCCCAGTACTATGCGTTTCATTATTAATTTGTTTTTTCTCAAGTTTCTCTCTGACCCAGGACATTAAATAAAACATTGTATGGTTCATGAAAGATTATGAAAGAGCAGAACGTAAGCAGCAGGAGGTGTAAACTCAGCACAATTCATTCTGGTATATAATGTCAATGCCAGCAACCCCCCTCTCACCCTACCTCCATGCCCTGCAGGCATATTGGCGGAACTACCAATGGATGCTAAGCTTTTTCCGACAAAGCTCCGAAGATAAAGTATCTTCCTTTTATCCCTTCTGCAAATCAATTCTGGGCCTTACAGCAAAATCCCATAAAATAACTTCAAACACCACTACTTACTCCAAAAATTTGTATTATGGCTATATCTCTTTGAAGCCTTACCAGTGAAGTTTTGGAGGAAAATGATTTAAGTGTTATCTGCTAAGACATCAGCATGTCAGCACTTCACCTCAGTTTTTCTTCACATGCCAACCTGAACCTTGTATTTCTCTCCTTGTGTTTGGTTTTTGATTGCTTCTAACCATCCAGGCCTGGTGATAAATACAAATGCTGCTTGTAAACTTAATGGCTGCAGTAAGTGCAAACAAGATGGTATGAAGCCCTGCTGGTGCTTGATGCTCACTCAGCTGCTGAAATATTCATCTCCCTTCACTCTTCTTCAACAATATGATATAAAGTGAGGCTGATAAGACCAGAAAACCAGAGTGTCAGTCAAGGTGGGATTACTGAAGTAGCCACAGCACCTACCTAATTAGCTTTAGCTAAGCAATACCAGAGGAATCCTAATGTCATGATTAATTACTGTAAACATTTAAATACGCTCATTATTATTATCATTACTGAAAAGATTACAGTGTACTTGTACAGTATGTTTCCCATGTTTATCAGTCAGTTTAGTCACTTAATGTCTTTGTAATTAGCAAGATGAAAGCTAACGACCCAGCTTTCAGACAGATGGATTTATAGATGATAAGCTTGAATCAAAGGTCACCAGAACAATAGTTTAGGTTATGATATGCCTGTAAGAAGCCTTCATTCATTACATTACTAAAATAAGAAATTAAGTGCATTTTGTTATGCTGCTAAGCAAAGTTAGTTAATTAGTCCGAATTTGTCACTTAAGGGTTGTAATTATGGCTGCAGACTAGCTTCCTGGTTTGTCCAAACCGCATAGATTCATAGATATTTGATTGTCTTTCATCTACAGACATCTTCAGTTTAGAATTAATTACAATTCACAATGTATTTCTTTGTCAAGAATAATTAGTCAGTTAAATGGTCGTTGAAGTCAAGTCAAATAGCCCAACGTGCTACTACACAAATAGGAATAACAATAAATAAAATTAAATAGAATAGAAATATAAAAGAAATACTGTAAGTCACAATACTGTAATGATTTATCAGTAATATCACAATGTGCTTGTGTCCCAAGTATGTACATGTCTAACTTACTGTCAGTGGCCTTTGCTGTTAGCAATGGCTACAAGCTAACGAGCTAGCTCTCCAGTTTTCCCAAAATCGATCACTGTTAATTATTTATACAAAAGTACCCTAATCAGAGTATTACAGAAAAAGTATTCTGTCACCAGTGTAACTGTAAAGGGTCTGTGAAAGGGGCTGTGTGTTTTTGACTACTTCGTTTTTGTTCTTCCTATGAGTTTCTGTAGTTTATTGTTGTAGGATTAGAGGTATTTCAGTTGTTTTCTGATCTTTTACGCTTGACTTTTTTTGCTGTATTGATAAGAAACCCTGGAAGACAAGCGACCGCTTTGGGGAAGCAAATGGAAAGAATGAAAGAATTAAGACAGATGGACAGTTGGATATGGATGGATGGACAGATAGATACAGATAAGTGGTGCTGCTTTATCTTTTATAACTTCATGGTGCTTATGTTAATTTGACCACCTGTCAGCTACGGGCACATGCTTCAGTAAAAGTCCTGACAGCGAATGGGTGATTGCTCCTAACTACTGCATTTGGGAGCCAAATTAGACACTCCAAGAGGTCACTTCTCAGTACATTGAAAAAAAAAAAAAAGAAAGAAAGAAAGAAAGATTTCGACTCCCACATGTTATATTTTAATGCCAAATCCACATGATGTAGCCCTGAGCTATCTAAAACTGCTTCAGTGCTGATGTGAAATCGGGTAGTGTTCGTACATTTAGAGTAGGCAGTAGTGCAAATTTAATCTTCCTGCACAATACTGCATTTGATAGGCACTTCCCCCTGCTGTACTAACAACAGCGACTCATGCATAGGCACATTCAACCTTTATCTTTTCAGTTGGCCTATCTGTGGGATGCGCACAGAGCTCCCAGATCAGAGGAGGCTTGAAAAGATGACCTGACAATCTTGTGCACGGTCACATGGTCTTTCTGGGCTCCTCTGACCTCAGTCAGTAACACAGCTCCGAAATTTCACCTAAAGGAAAAAGAGGAGACATTGGATGCCCACAAAATCAATAGCTTTACTTTTCTGAGACAGCAACAGAAATTTCCATGTTGATGGGGCCCCAAATTTTCCTTATGAGGACGACATAAATACAGTTCAGAGCAGCGCCAAGACGCTTAAATACTTGGACTGTGTCACACTCGCATGATGACGTCAGAGTCTTACGACAAGCTTAAATCTGCCATCAAATCCATTGTTCTCTTCACAGGCTTGTCGAAATGCATGCTGACATGAAAAAATCCAGTTTTCCTCAGATAAACTCATGAATGTGTAGCAGCAGCGCAGGAAAGGAAAACAAAAGCAGGTTATCCATCTGAAGGTGCTGGATTCTCTGTTTCTATTAGCTTGAAGCAGGTGAAGCACAGCAGCCTGACGAGGGGGCCCGACGTGGCCCCTGACATGGGTCAGTCACTTACTAAGTGGACTATTAAACCCACGAAGGCCTCCTCATGTCAAAACATGACCCACATGTTCACAAACCTGCACAGAAATCCTGCAAACAAACTGACATCAACAGTCAGCCAGGAATTACGTTTGTGTGTTACATTGATCTCATAATGACGTCACGCTGCCTCGACTGCGTTCAGAGGTTAATTTGAGTGATTTATATTTACGCACCACGCTGGAGTCACAGGGAGGCGGTCGGGCCGGATGGCGGACATGCAGAGTTCAGGACAGTGACTCCAGAATCCAGAGCTCAGTCCAGACCAGTCATGATTTCGGTTAAATGTTAATTAAAAAAAAAAAATCGCACGTCTCAAGTCACTGCTGACTTTTTCTGTCTGAAAACAGACCCTGATCCTCTCCTAACATGAACCAAGTGCTGTCAGGGCCTAAATATAACCATGAAAAAGCTGAATACTGCTGTCGTCACTGAATTAAACAAATTAAATTGTTGTTAATTAAATTGTTAGTGAACATTTTGCTGATACATTCAGTATCAACATTACAGCATGCTCGGTCCATTAATTAACAACATTTCCTCAATATGTTGATAGGAAATATAAATGGATTTTGTTCCCCTCAAAACATATTTACTGTTGCAAATTCGTCGTGATGGGGGACGCCTTCAGATCTCTCACTGAAGTAAAAATACTGCAAGAAAGAGTGCTGCTTTCAAATTTGTATTTACAGTGAGAGCAAACGCAGAATTACTGGCGGTAAAATGTGCTTCAAGCACTGGTTTCTGCTGCACCCAAGAAAAGCCAGTTATTGAAGGTTTAAAATATTCAGAATTAAAATTAAGATTAATCTTTATGCAGAACAGTGACCCTTCAGTGTTATATACCGGATTATTACTGATGGATTACTGTGTGTGCAGCATTTTGTGTTATAGCAGGTCAATGCAAAGCTAATTTTATTACTTGAGATAGTATAAATTAGTGACAAGAGCTTTGCATTATATAAAGTGATTACACAGTATGCTTTGTATGTAAAACCTTGATCTTCAAAGTTAATTAATAATTATGGCTGTCAAACAAATGCAGAGAAATTAGAGGCGTAGAGGTATAAAGTAGCATAGAACTAATTCAAATAAAGTACAAGTACCTCAAAACTGCACTTCAGCAGAGTACTTGAGTAAATGTACTCAGTGACTTTTCACCACTTTCCCTCAGATTGTATGTTGGGGTCCTTTGGGGAGTCCCAACCCCCAGCTGGGGAGCCACTGCTTTACAGCACAGAACAAGCAGCACAAAAGAAGTGTGTGCTGCTCGCTGTATAATAATGGACAACCACACCCAAACCTCAGCACTCAATGCTCCAAATATGAGCAGATTCCTCACTTCTGTGTGGAGTAAGAATTACAAAAGAGGAATATGTTTCTCCATTTAGATAAGTGTTATTTGCCATCAACAGTGTTGTAAGCTGCACAAGTATTCATGAGAATGCATTTGAATAATTCAGAGTGCTCTTGCCAACTGCTAAGGGAGGCCAAGTGACAGTCTGTGCATTATCCTTTGATCAAGGGTTCTATAAGAGCGCAGCATCGGCCACACCGGAGAAAAAAAAAAAAAAAAAAAAAGCATATTTAGGCCAACGTGGATGCACAAATCCAAGATGACAGAGCAACAGAGCAGTAAGCAGCAGCCCAATCTTTTCACCAGCTGCAGAATATGAACACGGTGGGTTTGGCATTGTGTTAAGCAGAAAAGATCCATCCAATAAAACATCCCATCTGTTGGCAGAAGATTTAGTGACCAAAGAGCACAACCCCATATTCCCAATGGTTATTGTCTTTTTGGGAATTAAGTAAATTCTCCTTTTTTGTGTGTATGAGCTTACATAAAGCCAGAATGCTACAGGTTCAGCTGAGGGGGATTTGTACACACAGGATCCATTTAGTCAACAAAGGCTTATGAGCCGGTTGACTAATAACACAGCTGCATTTACAGTGCATGATGGGAAGCAGTCTGAATATACCCCTCCGAGCAACACGCTCACGATATGCTATACTCTAACTGCACAAGTTAGCGGAGAATCGTTCGAGGCTTGATATCCACAAGCTTGAAGTGTTAAGACAAACAGAACAAAGGAAAATGGAGCACGAAGAAGTGCTGCTCAAAATCCAGACCCAACACCTTTGGACAGCAAATCCCCGGACGCAGCCCGCTGCAAACTAAATCATTTCAATAAACTCTGTCACGGAATCAAGCACGGCACCACCCAGGCATAAGCTACGACACAGAAAGAGTCACCCGCCGCTCTGAAATGCTTTGTCACCAAAATGAAATGTGATGTAGAGCGATTTTCCATGCATTTGCCTCTCAATTATGGATAGTGAGTATAATTAGTTCAGATGGCGCCCAAACACTGAACTTCTGTTCAGTCCCATTACAGTTTGGAAAGGATGAAAAATGCATTAGGTGTGTATATATACACTTTTTAAAGCAACTCTCGCTTATGGTTAAAACACTTAAGCCATGAAATCCCACAGAGCCTCTTAAAGAGTTTCTTCTCCTTTGCAGTTTTCTGGAACAATCTGCGGCTGATTCTGAAACAATTAGACATTTGAGTAAGTATTCAGCGACGGTAGCTGGAGGACTCGGGGGTGTATTTATGATGCTGACAACCCGGGGAGGCCTGGTTCTCTAAATTCAGTGAGGGATTTGTACGGCATGTGCAGATCTTGAATTCAGTGACAGACTGCTGTTATGCGGCAGATCCTTAATGGAGAATGATCTTTAACTGACTGGTTCAGGGCCAGCGCTTCACTGTCGACTCCTCAACAACAGGGCTCCAGGGTAGAAGAATCTCTCTGTGTATAACACGCCTGTAAGTGCTGTTTGTTGTCAAAAAAAATCTACTACCCAGTGTCCTGGATTAAAAATGCAACATCTCCTGTTTCTGTTCTCTTTCTCCCAGTTTCCTCTCCTGTAAATGAGCCCAGTCAGGTTAAATAAGAGATGCAGATTGACTGCAACAGGAATCTGGGGGTAAATAGACATGTGCTCAGCTCACTGCAATCCAACCTGTGAGCTTCGCCAGACATCTCTGCTGTCATTTTGACTTGTGTTACAAGGAAAGCTGTTTCAGGGCATATGTTTTAACATCAGTGAATGAAACGCCACAGATTGCTCCTATGGAGTTCTTTTTTTTTTTTGACTCGGCATGAAGATGGAGAAATTTCTGATCATGCAGAAAAGAGCAGCTCCAGCACAAAACTGTTTGAGTACAAAGACTAGCTCGCTGGTGCTAGCTTGGTTGCCTCTGTTGGCTACATGACCCTTGTCGCCTCTGCAGGGTTTCCCCATCAGCAAGTCCAGCTAGCTGCTGCTAGCGCCTTAGCCAAAAAACGCATACAATCTCAACATTTGTAATTCATGAAGTGCTTTATCCTTCTAGGGTGAGCAATCAAAGCTACCGCAACAAGCTAGTTACATAGCTGGCTAACGATTTAGCATCTCCATCAATTTTGAGCTAAATTAAAGGTTGTTCATGTCTCTATACTGCATTTATTGACATGTTAGTGTGCTAAAACGCAAATAGTTTGTGGTTGTTTGTAGCTTTAACTGACAAGCTGGTTTTAATTAGTTAGCAGTTTCCAAGCATGCTAAGCGAGGCTAAAGCCATGTGACCAGTGGGTTTGTGACAACAGCATTGATGTTAGCAGGAGAGCATGAAATCATCATTGAACAAAATACAAATACACTACAATACATGGCCTGAATGAGCCTGAATGATGATGTCTGGACTGTAATACAGAAAACACTGCTTTTGTCTCTCACGTTGGTTAGAGATGATGGAAATAATAATATGATGATGGCATGAGCGAGCATGACATCAGTACTAAAAATGATTCTGATTTTGTTTCCTTATTATTAACAGCAGAGCTTGAGCCACCGTGTAAGTTGCCCAGCAGCTGCCTTTCCCTCGCTGCCACCATCCACTAGAAAGAGCAGCAGTAAACTGTGTTATCTCATCTGGGCCTTCTGTGCCATGTATGCAGTGAGCAGAGACTTGGTGGGGAGGCTCTGTAAACACAGCGTTACAGGGAGCACACATGTCTACCTTCTGAAACATCAGTCTCACACTGAGGCTGTCAAAGAAACGAGGCGCAGACTCGCAGCACAGCACACACGACGGGAACGGACCTGTGGCATCGCTTTCAAATGCAATCAGAGCTCGGCAAACCCAACGACGCAAAGAAAAGGCGGAGTGTGTTTTAGCTGAATGTGTCACATCTGAAAAGATACAAATCAGTGTTTGTCTAAAGCATAAATGCAACCGTGACCTGCGTTTAAGGCAGGTGAGCAGAAACAGCTCATCGTCTGAAATCTCCAAACACGGCGAACCAAACAGCAGCTGATCTGAAGGTGTGTTGAGGAAACGTAATGACTGAGTGAAAATAGTCGCTTTGCTCAGACTGACATGAGAGAAATATGCAAAGCGCTCTCCCTCACGCTGCTGAGAGGAAGTATAATCGTTCATAAACTTGAGATTTTACTAAAACTAGCAGGTTTCTTGTCATTGTTTTAACACCACCCACTCACAAGCCAAAAAAAGCACAGCAAGAGAGTGAAAACGGAGCCATTTATGGGATGTCTTATACACTGAGCAGATATTCTGCCATCAATCTGAATGTTTTGAGCTTTTAGATGGTATAAAAGCACTGGATAATGATTGTCGGAGACTCTATGACTTGCTGTTGTTCTCACAGAGACGCGGGGCTCTCAGTGTCACCCGTCACACTCTGCCTTTAATTGAAACCATTTCCTCCTCTATGTCTCGACGCCTCATCACAGTCTCCAATGAGCTTCGCAGAGGTGCTCTAAGGCAGCCCCGATGCTAAAAGGATCAGACCTCTGGGGTGATCCACAGCCGGAGAAGACAGCGTTTATGCAGCGCCTTTAAAGTGGCTGTTTTCCTGGCTGTGTTGACTGGCTTTGGTCCAGGCTTCCTGTGACTGGGACAGTCAGGGAGCCAATGCGGTGCAGCCGCTGTGATGTCCTCATTTAAAAAGTTCTCGCTCTGAGTTGTGTGCTGTACAATCCCTCGCCACTTAGGGAGAAAACAGCCGCTTGAGAGCGCTTTGATATGTAGAAATATGAAGGCATCATATTTATCCCCTATCCCCTTCATGGAGAATGCTTGGATGAAAGCAGCAGTGGGAGCGGGCTGAAGGCTGAGGATTAACAATGACATAACATGAAGAGGGGTCTGTCAGCACAGTGACACCTCGTTTCGCCTGCCATTGTCTGATTACCCCAACAGCAGCCCACCAATGACAGGGATGATCACAGGAAGGCGGGAAGAACACAACTGTCAGGCTTAGGCTGCAAAGCCAATTCCCACCATATCTGCTGCTTCAAACCAGATTTTAGACAAGAAGAAACAAGAGAGCAGTGGAGAGTGAGTGAGAAAGGGTGGAGGAGGAGGAGAAAGAGAAAGAGTGAGGGAAAAGGACACACGGACAGCTTACAGGGGATACAAACCAAAAGATTATGGTAATCTTCCCTTCTTTGTCCCCTGCGAAATGTTTTCGTACTACGCCTTTTATCTGTGTAAGAAGGGATGTGAACCTCTTCAGTTAGTGACAGTGGGCACTTTCTGTGTGGTTTCTGGGTAATTAGCACCAGTAGCAGGCCCTTTCTTTTTCTCTGCTCAAGCTTATGGTCTTCTTAGGGACGGCAACAGGGGATTTTCCCCCTGCAACCCTCTGTCTGCTCTTAAGGAGCGATTCCCAGCCCGGGCCGAGCCACAACAACCATCTGTTAGCGCTAGAAGGATCAAAACCTTCAGAGACTCTCAGCACCACTGACAATCAAATGGACAGCTTAAGTTCAGACAGGTGACTGAATTAATTATTCTATTCAGCGTGCAACAGAGATGCTTTCAATGGAGTGGTCAATGGACTGCTCATATGCTCTGCTCAGCTTTTTGTTACTGTGTCCGTACTGTGCAAAACAATTAAAAGTCTGCTTATTATTTCAGAAATCATTCAAATCTTAACTCAAATCGCTATAAACTTTCAAACTTCTTCAACCTCCTGTTGCACAGCAGCTAAGTGAATCAATTAGAAGCACAAAAACTTTCTAATGTGGTTTTTGAAGTCTCAAGCTCTGACTCTGCAATTTCCCTTGGTGGTCATTTTGCGGGGGTGGGGGGGCACTAATCTTTTTTCCCATGCAGAGTGACAGAAGCCAAAGGATAAATTGGCTGCTGGCAGCACAAACACGCCTTTTCAATTTGGGATAGTACCAATATAAGATCTAAAAGAACACCCAAAGCTTACGCTCATCATATCAACTGGGGCTTTTCAACGGGGGGTCAAAGGTGGCCCTCAGATAAAGTGCTATACAAGAGATCAGTGGGGCCGCGCCTTCTACCCCCAATAAAAGCCCTCACAGTGTTAATAGTGATAAATTTCTTGATCAGAAGAGTTGGCACTTCTCTGTGAATTTGTCTTCTTTTTCGTCATCCTTTGATGTGTTTTTCTCATTTTTTCTTCAACAGCACCTCTTCTCTCCACTCCAGTGGATGAAACCTCTTTTTGTTGTGGTTCAAGCTGCATCTTATTGTCTCTGTCACGGGTGCTTTGTCTTACCAAGGCCTGCTGCACCCACAGAAAAGCAGGGGGGCTCCATCAAAGCCCGGGCGAGATGGACTCAACAACAGTGGATTAAGGTCTTCTGCATGATAAAGTCCCTACCTAGGGGTGGAATTAACTTAATATGTGAAAGAATGTTATTGAGAGGGAATAAAGTGCCAAAAAGCTCTGTCATTCTCTTCGTAATGTCCTAATCCAGCGCCTGACACAGAGACCTTGGGCTGGAGTTTGTTAATCACAGAGATGCCCATCTGTATTCCCTGTCCTTTAAGCTATTTAAACTTCGCCTAAACTCAATTATTGTCCCTGGGAGACCAAAATGGCATATTAAGTTACGTGAAAGGGTATTCGACCAGGGGGAAAAAGGAATCCCGGCCTTAAAACGAGGAGATGTCAACGCAGCCAATTTAAGTACAGCTAAACAGATTAGAGGCAGGATCTATAGACCTGAAAAACAACGTGACAATGAGTTAAAGAGAGCAGGAATCTCACTTTCAAAGCATCCTCTAAACTGTTAAGCAACCTAATCATGGAGGATCTGAGGGACTGTGCCCCGGCATATATTTCTCTATTTACAGCTCACACATGGCTAAGATCACTGAAGACCTCAGAGATCCAGGGATAAACTGACTGTGGACAGCATTTATTCTCACACCAGCACGGCTCACCTGACACATGATAATAGTTTGATTTTAAAACATCTCTTGTTCAAACCTGCATAAAGTCCGTCAGTCAGTATTTATTCATTGTAGTTTGTGAGTTTTGACATAAAAACAACTAAAAATAAGACGCTAGATTCTCTGAGCAAAACTTTGAGAAAGAGGTGAGATGCTTATAATTTTACAATGAGAGAAAACTGGTTTAATCATCAATATTTGCAAAATATATTTATAAAAAGAGAAATCAAGAAGCTAAAAATGAGCCTCTAGTTGCACATGCTATTGTATTTTCTTCTTTTTCGGTGCTTAAATTATAACAATTATCGATATCCTGACAGGGAAGCAGACACTTTATTCACCACTGGGAAAAAATAACAAGTAATGGGAGAACCATCTGGATAATGCAGTTAAAGGTGGAGTGCAGGACATCCATAAATGAACGTCTGTTACATTCAAGGCTTCATCTCGTCAGGCAAGTTCACACAGTGCTGATTAAGACCATCGCCGCCAGGTAAATATCTGTATTTCACATTGTACCACCATTGCTTACAGCGGTAGTGAAGCGTTTTATGACAACCAGCAATGATTGGTTTACCAGATATGAGGAGGGGAGCAGCAACCCTAACCCAACCCAACCCTGACCCATGTAATAAAAGCCAAATGCATCTACTTTGAACACTCGTTTAATCTATAAAGTATTTTATAAACTCATTACGTTTTGTACGTTAAATCTGAAAAGTAACTATAGCTGTTAAATAAATGTAATGAAGTAAAAAGTACGATATTTCTCTGTAATATAGGAGAGTTGAAGGATATGGTAACATCACACAGAAGAGCCCAACTATAGTACGAGTCCCTCAAAATGACTCTTAAGTACAGCAGATGAGTAAATGTACTGAGTTACTTTGAGCTTCCTGAAGATCAAGCAGTCATCAGTCATTATTAGATCCTTTCAGTATCATGATGTCGGATCAGACTAATTACAGGTGCGTAGAAAGGGCATATATTTGATTCCCGACACTCCAAAGTGCAGAACAACCACGAACAAAGGATGGATGCAATTTCACGTTCAGCAAAGCACATAAACAACAAATGTATGTGACGGCAGTTCTGTTCCATATGTAGCCTAAATGTCTCTTCATTTCAGGCGCATGGTCAAGTGAAAGCGCAGTGGTCGAGGCAAATGGACTCACTTTGTGGCACACAATCATGCCAGATTGGCTTAGAAGCAGAGGGAGCGTCCTGCCTTTAACGTCAACCAAATACTTAAATGGGAGCATTTGTGCATCAAGCTCGAGAAGTGCTGGCCTTTGTCAAACCATCCGTCCAAAATAGCCAAACGCACTCGAGTCTACAAGAAGTCGCTGCTGCCTCCAGTGAGCGTGGTTTGCATATTCTGTCATGCAGGCAGTAAATGACACAGGACTGTACAGAACTCTGGAGAGGCTCCACTTCTCCCCATGTGCCCTGAATAGTGTGATACCGCTCAACAAACTGTAAACAGGCAGATTAACAAGGTTTGCCACACCATGATTCACACGTTTGCTGTGAAGATAAGAAATGTGACTCGTCCGTGTGACGCTGATGTGAATCTATCAGTGCCAGCACAAAGACAGGGATGATAAAATTAGCTGACCGTGGACATTTGGTGAGTATATGAAACAGTACTGAGATAACTACGGTGTCAAAACACGACTTTGCATCCTACTTCACTTTTTGTTGTTTTGTACGCATGACAAACACCTCCTTTCTCACCTTCATCCATATAAGTCTGATTATGGTGTCAAAATTAGGAGAAAAAAAACATTTCCTGTGGTTCTGTTGCAGTGGAATATTCCCAGCAAACAGGTCGGAGCTAGCCGTCACACCAGTGTGCACATCTAGTGGAGAGGATGCTTCTGCTGACATGCTGTATGGAGACATTAACCTGGCCAACCATCTTGCCAATGGTGAAAGCTCCTGAATAAAAAGGAGGACACGATTGTCACAGCGTGTTTGCTCTCTTTGCTTCTCTTGTCTGAGCCATAAGGCCGTCGCACAGCGGAGAGGAAAACCCACAAAGAGGGGCTCTCTAATGAAACGAGAGGCGACCGGGACACTGAACACGCTTTAACATCAGCACAGAGAGCGAGAACTAATTCTGCTGCTTTCACTTCATTTTAATCTCTTTTTAACTGAGACTTATTTTCAGGCTCCACAGATGCTAGAAACCTAAAAATTCTCATCTCATAGCAGGGCTACTAAATGAATGGCTAATACTACACATCTATACCAGTATCCAGAGGAAAATAAACAACAGAGGAGTACTAACACAGTTGTGTGGAAGTTGGCTGCTCTTCCCTCTGGATAAACCTTTGAGCAAAAACACCACAGGCTATATGAGATATGTGTGTCTGCTTAAGAGCAAGAGCAAGTTTAATTACTGTGAATAAAATGGTTATGCCATGTGGCCTAAAGGGAATGCTACAGTTTCTACTTCCAGTCAAAATGTTTCTTTATCATTACAACTTCTAATGCTTTAAAACATCAAAATTAATGAAAATATTCATATCTAATGGAATACGAGTGCAGCCGGCTTTGTTCGAACAAGGTTCACATTCCAGCATTTACTGTCAGCAGCGGCGGCAAATCACATTTCTCTACTACATGCATCCCAGTTCCAGCTGCAGTTATTTTATTTGTCTCTATGATGGTAATACAATCGGAAACTTGTGCTCCAATTTGTCTCAATGGTCATCTCACCACGGACACGCCACTGTCTCAGAGAAGCCTGGCCCTTGGCGTTCAATTTGGAGCACTTTCCAAAGTATGGATCTCCCTCTTGCCCTCCAGTCTTGAGGACGGCACACATCAGAGGCAGATGTTGCTCTAGCACACACAGAACCGATGTCAAACATTATGCAAAACTGCCGTACACAATTCTTCTGTTTGCTCTTAATTCTAAAACTCATGTGTCTGCTCGTGAGGACTGTAATTAAGGAGATAAAATAGAGTTTGAGGGCTGGATGGGGTAGAAAGTGGAGCTAACAGAATAAAAGAAATGACCTTAGGATAGTGAAGACAGAAAAGAAAGCACACATCTCTAACTGACCACTCATGCTCCATCAGAATCATATTTTTTCCACTTCATGCTTGGTTTGCCAATGAACCTTTTCCTCCTCTGTAAACAAAACACATATTTGCACAGAAAATTACATATACAAGGAGATGTGCGTTTTACACTCAACGCTTTGGACACCGCGGCTTCTCCAAATGGAGCAAAACAAGGGCCTTTATATCTAGTTATGGACAAAGTGCACTTCAGCATGGCTAAGTGGTTTTAGAGGGGGTAGGGACGGAGGTGGAGTCAAGATCCGTCTTGACATTTCTTGCACCACAATTCTGTAGGATAGAGAATTCAAAGACAGATGTGAATACTAACAGAGACAAGCTTTAAAGAGCATTAAACAAATACACTTTGGAATTCAAACCAAGGGGTGTCACAAATGCATTTCCTGAAACAACTGCAGTGGGAGACTGAAAATTTTGATGTTTATAGGTTATAATGTGGCCTCCTCGTTGAACAGTCTGGGATGCTGCTGGACCACATGGCACAACAACTGCAATGGAATCACATCTGACATGTATATATTCCAAATACAATTTATAAATAGCTTAATAAATGTTATGCTCTCCCGCACCACAATACTATTACTCTGGAAATAAATGAAAGGAGACATTTGCCCTCTGTCTCCTCAGCACACAAAGAAAGGAGAGTTGTTAGTAGGTACGCGTGCATCTGATAAGGAAGGGTAGAAACGAAAGAAACCCAAACAGCCAGATAGCAGAAAGTCTGCTTATTTAACTCAAATCCATAAAAAGCTAAGTAAAGAAACAAAGTTCTTCACGTGTTCCCTCTAAAACAAGAAACACACTCACTTTTCAACATTTCTGCTCAGCTTAAGACAGCAGTGAAAGAGCCAGTGATGGGAAAAGGTCAATTAGCTTATTAGAGCCCATTCAGGTAAAGGTGATTTCATGCTGTTGACATGTAATATTCCCTCCCTATCGCTGATTTGACAGAGCGCTTACAGTCAGTAACATTTGCAATTTACTCTAAAGGTAAATGTGAATGCTGCAGTCCAGCGTTCAACATGGATAGATAGATAGATAGATAGATAGATAGATAGATAGAATCACAATGTATGTGTATCTTAAGTGTGTAAACAAGGGTATTTTTTCACGTCGGAGTCTTTGTAATTAGCAATAGTAGTTAGCAAGTAAGGAAGTTAGCTTGTGCTGCTAGCATCAGTCTGTAGGCCAGATAGCTAATTATCTTATCAGCCACAGATCATTAAATATCATGTAGATGAACCTGCTAATGTCACCTTGGTCCATTTGTGCGTTAATGTGGTCCTTACTCTTCCACACCACCACTAACAAAACACTGTCCACGGACATATTTTCATTAGCCTATTATTGATGGCAACAAGGCATGACTGCACGTGATACCAGAATAACTTTAATTAATACATACTACACTCGTAGCGACGGATCAATATGACCGTAGAAAAATTAAAATATCACAAGGTTGTCGCTGAGCATAATTAGTTGCATGACCTTTATAACTGCAAGCTAACTAGTTAGCATCACAGTTTGAGTCATATCTGCCAACACTCTGCCAGCGGTCCATAAGCTTTGTACATTTATCTGACATCGCCCAAGCTGCCAGATCGTGTATGAAACACAATAATAATAATAAAATGTGCCACATACAGAATACGCCAACTTGAACTGCATTTCACTGATCAGCGGTCTCAGTATCAGTAGGACAAGCACTGAAATCCACAGTTCATACCTCAACAGCTTCTAACACCCTGGGAATAAATTGTGGCAAGGTGAAGAAAAGAAGAAAAAACACACAATTGGAAAAATACCTGCTGGCATGGGCTGCAGAGAGGTCGGCTCATTGATACCGCCGGCCTGTCAACTGTGTTCTTTTTGAAACAAGTCCAGTCCCAGGGGTCACTGCGGGGCAGCCACTGCCCACCGACATTTGTGTTACTTTTCAACGCCGGCCTCCGAAACATAGACTTGAGACAATTTTTAGCTTTCCCTTTCCCTTTTGCTTTCACTGATTATGGTCACAGTTCTTCAAATGCTCTGATCTTATTTAAAACTGCACGTTCTAACACTCTTTGTCATAATACATTTGGGTCGAACCAGCCTTAATCAGGCATGTGAACAAGCATCACTTAAGTTTCATAACTATTAGTACAAGTTAAAGGACAATCTCGTTAGAAATTAAGATAATTGGTGCATGAAAGTGAGATGATTGATGCAAACACTTAACCAACCATCTCATACTCTTCCTTTGTAAGTGCAATTATATTTTTCATACGTAATTTTTCATCTAATTATTTATTGCAACTTTCTGATCACTTGTGATGTTAATCATTACCGTTTACAGTTTTTACAGTGTATACTGTATTACACACATTTCATTTTGTCTTTTAATGGTTCCAATTTGCAGTATCTACTAGGTGCTAAAACTGTATATAGTATTCTATTATATTGTTTTTATTTCAAGATTATTTATCAATATGATGCATCTGTTTTAGTAGCTGGTTTTGCTGTTGTGACACTTACGATTTCCCTGCATGGGATGAAATCTATCTTGATTTGGACGTCCTACTTATTACACAAATCATACTTATCTTGAGCCGAGATGATCAAAATTTGAACAAAGGTTAGCACGCCTTATTTCACCAGCAGAGGTGCTTTTGTTCCATGTGTTTAGGTCTAGATAATGAAATAAAAAGAGCTGTGGTTCACTCCTAACAGCTTTAAAACAAGCTTCTGGCACATTATGACTTCCAGTATCACGTTGTTATCATAGCAGTTATAAAAATAACACACGATTCTGGTAAGTTTCTGTTCATCCAGTGTTCTAGGGAAAAAAATGTTTTTGCAGAAGATATAATCTTAATATAGATGTTGTTGTTCTGCTCTTGCTATGAGATTTAACACTAACGCAGGCAGCCAGGCCTGCTCCATCACTACGTCTTCCTCTAATGAACAGTGAAACGCTCCATTGACCAGGAGGAGGGAGGGCGCTGGTTTGAGATCACAGCAGATCTGTCTACAACGCTAATGATCATTGTGGTTAAATTCAACTAATTAGCCACATGCATGCCTGCTGAATGTGCTGCTGGTTTCAGATACGCGACAAGAAACACTGAGCTGGTGGTTTCAAACGCGGAGACATCTTGAAGTGCAAAAAAAGATTTCCCCCAAAGGCTCCCGTGGCCGTGTTCATGGCACCCAATATAAGTTAAAGACATTCTCATGCTTATGAGAGAGAGCAGGCAGTGTAATTTAAATTCTGTTGACATTTACTGTCAAGGAGTATTAATTCACAGGCATCCTCTGCTGCATGGGCTTACTCAGCACCAGCGGGCCGCAGGCTCTGGAGAAAGACATGCTCCCTTTACTGTACTCTTAGCAGATTTCCCCTCAGACTGTTGCTGTGATAGGAGGCGCACAACCCCCAACCCATAGGTCATAACGGCAAAACGCAGGGATATAGCCTGGTGGAATGTCATATATACAGGTTGTGTCCTCTAAGCGCAGAGACACCTTCAGACTGCATTTCAGGGGATGTGCCTCTCTCATCATCCCATGTCACAACAGAGAAGATCCCGTATTTCTTCAGTGCTCCACTTAGAGGAAAATATCAGCCCAGTTTGCTCAGTGTGAGATCTATTTCTGGTCAAACTATGACTATTATCTGGTTAAGCAGCACAGCAATTTCCAGAGGGTAAGAGTAGCACAAAAACACATCTATTAAGACCTTATGTCTCGTATCTGCTCTTCGACTACTCCTGCGATTCATATCGAGCGTCGTGTTTTTTTAAGGAGGAGGTGAGAGAAAATGCTCAGTGAGATTTGACCTGATTTGACTCACAACAAGCAAATCAATTGCTTGAGCTCATCTTCGTCTAATTTACTCTTCCATTTAATTTTTCTTTTGACTCTTCTTAGACTCGTAATCATGTGTGATGATGTGCCCGTATGTGTTCACATGCTCCTTAAAGGGCAATTTACCATGTGCACGTGTACATTTAACCGTTGAAATAAAGTCTGTTGGACAAGGCTTGTGCTTGGTTTAGCTTCTAGCAATGACACAATCTTGAGTGAATAATGCAGTCCTAATCAGCCGATGATCTGGGGCTAAAAACTGGAGGGAAAATCAGGAGCCTTTAAATGTAACAGAGAACAATTACTTATTTGCGCGGGGCTAATACATAATTGACTATATTTAAGGAAATGTGTATTATGTGTGGAAAAAGATCCAGTTTGGAAAGAATCAAAGAGCATGGAAAAATTTAGTGGTTATATTAATATGTGCTCAAATAAAACACACAGTGAAGCAGAGAGATGCTTCTGCTCTTCAGCCATTATTTATTTTCACATTTAAATATTCTGGATGCAGGAGTAGCCAGGAAGCAGGGAAATATTAAAAGCTAAAGCTGATAAAAGCTCAATTTTAGACTAGCAAGGGGAATTGTGCTCCTCTTATTTTCTTAAATTAAGAGACGTCTGAACATAAACCCTATTTTTTGCTGGTGGATTGTGACCTAAATGGAGGATTAAACTGTGTATAACAGAGCCTTTAACTGCCTGTGCTGGAGCTGTGACAGGTCCTTGGGAGATACACAGAGACTGCTTGCAACACATGTCATATATCATAGCTTCAATCTGTACCCCAACCACTACCTGCAAGCTACAAATGTGCACTTCTCCTGTCATTTCTGCAGAGACAGAAGAGGGGGGGAAAGGGGGGGATGTGAGCTAAAAACCAAATAGCTTTGCATTGTTTGTTTTTGTCTAGCCTACATTGTTTGAATGTGGGAGAAAAAGAAAATGCTGTGATTTGGAAACATAAGCATGCATTTACTTTTTTTTTTTTTTTTTGAACGGTGCCTTTGGACGACATTTCCGTCACGAGCTCTGATCGCTTAGATGTATTGTGTGGATATAGTTGTGAGGAATAATAACACTTAAAGGGCTTCATTGTGTTTTTTTTTTTTTTTAATTTGGAAAATGCTGTTGGCCCTGTGTGCTGCACAAATTAGTGCAAAGATGATCCAGGTGCAGGTACACACTGGAGAAACAGTAACAGTAATTTTATTAATAGGCTAATTTCAATTATGCAGCTCATTTGCAAGTGATATTAGCATCTGATATTAGCATGTATATGTTGACAGATTATCGATGTATAGACAGACAGACAGACAGATACGTTTGAAAAACTTATTTCATGAATATTTACATTCATCTCTCAGGGCTTCTGTGCAGACCAGCAGCACTCCCTCAGACAGCAGGCGTATGCAGCACTTTGTCTTCTTGCTTTAGGGAAACAGCAGAAATTGTTTCTTGCTGATGTAATTTCTTGTTCCTCTGTGTAAACTATTGTAATGTTTGATAAACAGCCCACCTGCCTGTCGTGATAAAACAAGGTTTTATCGTCAAAGTGTTCCCAAAGTCTTGAAATGCTGGTAATTTGGACACAGAGCTATGAGACATCATCAATGGACATTTTTATCTAGCTGCCAGTTAACTATTATAAGTTCTAGGGGCAAAGCTATAATGTTTATCTGTATCTGTTCATGTCAGATTTTATATCTGTATTCAGATTTATACAGGAAGTGGGCTGGCCTAAACAGGAAGTTGTCAGGAATAGACCAGCTGACTTCATTTTCTTTGTTTAATTATTTCTTGATTTGTACTTGTACATAAATGTAGAAGGTTAGCTGCCAACAAAATAAATAAAATCAATAATATTTTCATCATGTACCTTCATTAAGAAATTAATACAGCATTATTTTCCGGTATTTCAGACTTTGATTTCAGATCATCCTATAAGTAGGACGAGCAGTAAACCTAGTAAAAATTCGAGGACAGCATCCCAGCAACACCTACTGCCATCACGAAGGTTATAAGTTTAATTTTTTGTTCAAACTGTTTGAGATAATTTTGATTCTGTTTAAGTCATTTTGGAGGCTGCAGTTTGTGGATGCCAAATTGTATGAGAGGCCTCTCAAATATTTTATCCACCCAATTCATATCAGCGAGGGTAGACTGAATATTAGAAAGTGAAATGAGTCGTCTGAGCATCTTCACAGTCTGAAATGCAGAAAATGCATCACATTTTAAAGAAGTAATATGTTTACCTAAATCACCCTGACAATTATCCAAAATGGGAAACAGTCAGGCAGAATAGACACCAACTGCAGCTGTAAATTAAATCATCACTAACCAATCATACCACTCGAGCTTCAAGTGCAATGAGTCACACTGAAAATCAGAATCCTTTACGGCAGACCCAACACCTGCCAGTTGACTTAACTTGGTGGATAAACAGTTTTTTTTTTCTCCTTTTTCTCAGTCAGTATCCAATCATACCGTGCTGCAGCAAATCAAATGGGCATGAGGAAGGAGAGCATAGCACACCTCGTTTCTGCAGAAGAGCCTTGGCTGGATGAACAGGTGTTATGGCTGAATACCAATTCAACTTCAGAAAGGAAATGCTGCAAGGCTAAATCCCACACTGCAGTGACTAATTTATTTCCAAATAAGCATTTAAGATCACTAAACTAAATCAAAACAGAAAAATGCACTGGTGAAAATGTTGCATTTGTAAGACCATAATTAAAACAAAGCCTCTCACTGTGTAGTAAATCAGTTTTTACTGCTCTCTTGAATTAAACAGAAATGAAGGGTCCAGGTGGTGAATTTCACACAGGTATTTTCATTCCGCTTTTGTGCTGTTTAAAATTGTATTGAATGGTTTCTGAATGCTATATCTGTCAATATGCTGTCTTATACTCTCTGCTCAGAGCACCTTCATGACTGTTTCTTCACAGTAGTTAGAAAAACTGTCATGTTTTATTTATTTTAAATTAGTTATACTTGGTAAAATCTTTCTTTGTGGTCGCTCAAGGCGGGTGTAATGAGATAAATTGGTGCTTATAATTTTAACCGGGCAAAGCTTCAGTAGGTTTTACTTTAGGCTTGTGCAGCACCATAACTTTGAGATTTGAGAGTGCACTATGACCTTCTAATGAAAATTATGCTGGTTGTGGTGAATGGAATTAAATGCTGTACAGCTCAAGACTTGTTGTACATCCGCAGTTAAGAGGAAGTCTAATGGCAAAATATTTTAGAAATTAGCATACCTCATAGAAACTATAAGCTTAAAGTCTGTACACACAAATATTCACACTGCAGTGTGTGTTACATGACAGGTATTTAGTCAAATGGTTTGAAAGTGTTTCAGATGTCTCTCTATGCAGATGACACCATGTTATATACATGTGCTTTATCATTGTTTTAATCCTGTGATGTGTATTTTTCATCTCTTCAGTGGAGTGGAAGCTTCAGAGGATGTTAAAGTCATATGTTTCATGTACGGAATTATTCATTTATATCATTTTAAGTGTGTCTGGATTGCATGTTATTGAATTTTACTTTTTATTGATATACCAACTTTTCCAACTCAGCCAAAATTTTTCGCAAGATTCATTAGAATTTTCAGCATTTCCACTCAGGTTTTTTTATGCACAAATTGAGAAATTAGCATAAAAACAGAGAAAATTGATGTGAAATTATTTTCTTTGGCCGTCACACTAAACAACGTATTGTATATCAGGAGAATTTGTTTGCAGACGTCCTCTTGTTAACTATGCTAATTCCCACTCAAGTAGGCCTAAGTGATTTCTCTCTCTTATACAAAATGTTAGCATGCTAATTTGCTTGGTGATACAGCCAAAAGTGATGTCAACTACGAAACTGTAATCTTCACAAAGATGAATCAAACGTTCTGAATGAATTCATTAGTCAAAAAGCCTGAAACATCTGCAGAGCATCTTACACAGAGACTACAGGCTACTTATACATTATTCACATGTCGAAAACATTGTATTTCTCAGCTTTTATATACTTTGGCTGAGGTCTGTAGTTTTCTTTAGTGCTCTGTGATGCTGCTTGCTGATTGTGCATGTTAGCAAAATACATCAGAAGGTCAGGCAGGACTGGTGACAGCAGATGCTATAGGTAATCAAACTGCAATGGCATTTACGTCTTAAGACACCGGGTAACGTTGAAAGTTGTCTAAACCCACCTTTAAGTCATCGGCGCTCGCTGCATGGTAGACATAGCAGCCATGTCAAAGTTCCATTTGTTCTGATTAAAATCTGTACTTCATTACCTTTCTAGTTTCAAGATTTGGTAGAGAGCCATTCATATATCACAGTATGACACGGTTACACTAATCTTAGCAAAGAACAAGAACGTTTGTGTTGTAAAATCACTGGTGGTCTCCTTTAAAAGTCCCACAGCGCTTCAGCACGATAGGCTATTTTTATTTTAATTAAAGGTTTGAGTGGCATCATGATCGTCTCATGCCAGAAAACTTCTATTTTGTGAATTCTAATCTGATCCCTGCCACAGAGAATGAGCAGGCTCACGCTGGCTTCTTAACTGCTGACACTGCCGGTCAACGAGATGATTTTTGCCTCTCCACGGGTGTTTCTCAACTTGAAATAGAGTGCATTGGCAGGACTTAAATTGGTGGCATTTTGTGGTCTTTAAAGAAAGGGGACTCATTAAAAATAACCCAGAGAAGCCTTCAAGTTTCCTCCATCATTAGCCAATGTAACAGCAGATAAGAGAAGTATAATTATAGATCTGGGTAACTTGTGTTGTCAATTTAAAAGTGATGGAGCTGCATAATCCCCAACCTTGTAATTGGCCGATGGCCCCTGCAGCGTCATCCCTGTTTTTAATGAGTGTTAGCCCGAGCAGAGGTATACTCACAGAGATGGTCGCTGCTGATAGCATGCACGATATCATGTCTGTTGTAAATCACCCAGTGTTAATCTTGTCACTTTCAAGTCCTGCTACCTATTTTGTTTAATACTTATGACTTACATTATACTGTAAATATCTTTGATGAGGAATTGTAACTGTGTATATCCATCCTGCTAGTATACAGGTAGAGATAAAAAGAAATTCAGATGCTGTCGAGTTCTCAACCACATTTGTCCAAAGGCCAGAAGCAGATTGCGGGGGCTAGACATTCAAATAAATAATAATAATAAAGATGTTTATGAGCCCATTGTTTACAGAACTTTCTTACAAAATTTACATTTTTGTCTGCTCGCATTGGCGTGAACAGACTTATAAAAAAAACCTTAATGATGACAAGACATTGAACTATAAAATGCTCTCTGACCTCCACCATGGAGGCGGTCAATGCTCAATACAAAACCCTCAGTTCAACTTCCAAAGAATGAGCTCTTATCTCAACAAAAACTCCTCTGCAGGATCTGAAGAAGTAAACGAAAATACTCAGTTTGAGACTCAATACATCAGTGGACCAACGAATATGAACCCAAGTGACGCCTCCTGCCTTTAGTACACAAGATGTTCACATTTTCTGAATTCATTGATGTTCTGCAGGCCAGATGGGAACCTTCAGTGGACTGTTTGAGGCTCACAGCCCACCGGTTGACCATCACTGCTCATAGTCCATAATAATAAAAATAATAATAAAACCATAAGAGCTTAACGGCCTTGAGAATCAATGTTCCATTAAAGAGAAGAATATTTTTTTCTTTACTTCATTGATAAACGTCTCGGCTGATCAAATTACACTCTGAGAGTTTAGCTTGTGCATGCTAACTCACCTGCACCCAGGTTTGTCCTTTGTGTCCCAGTTTGCACTTTGAGTCGGGGGCATCATTGACATTAGGTCCATGTTCTCTTGCAGATTATGGGAGCAGCTCCTGGATAAAACATCAGGAACATTATTTCAGTCGCTGAGCACTTAATATTTATTTTTTACATTTAAGGTGAACACGTCAATTCAAATTATTAGTCCACTGAAGTCACCAATGCAGGTATTGCAGATACAGCATTAGAAAGCACCTGCAGCACTGACTCTACATTTTCGCAAACTGCACAATCTTTTTGGCCACCAACAGGTTGTAAACCTGTAAACCTCATCATCGCACTGTGAAGTCTATACAGTGAGTGTGTAATGAAGCAGTTGTCTGTTTGCACAGCGCACACACAGAGCCTTTAACATTCAGTTGTGTTGTGTTGTGTCAGTTCTGTTTCCAGACACTTGATGAATGTGGTCCATTACTCACTCTCCTTTTAGCTCTGGTTTAGTCTCCACCAACTCCTGAGGAAAACATCTGCTTCTTTAGCAGCTAACTGTTCTACTATGTTCACCAGGCAGTTGCCAACTTTGTCTGTTTGCCATTTGTTGCTGGACAGGTCAGTTTTTTGCAGCTTTTTTGATTTCAGTCTAACAGATCAAACATTCAAATATACAGACTCATTCAGGTTTGTCAAAGAAGGTTGAAACAGTAATGGAAAAACATTTAAATAAAAATATTCAAATTAAAAACGTTGAACTACTGAACTGTATGAATGGCTTGAAGTGGCTTCAAGCTGAAAAATAATCTCTGCATCATATTTAATTACAGAGTAAACTTTAATTACAGCCATTAAAAGTTATTTGGGAAACTCCAAGTGTGATTAAACATTAGAGGATGTGGCTCAAACAGGCATTTTACCATAAAATTGCAGTCACCCCCCCGACCACAGATCAAAAAGAGAGGAAAAAAGGAGCTACACAGTAGTGCCACACATGTGGTCGAGGGTTTAAAAAATTAGCAATGCTCAACTGGAACGGAAGTAGCTTGCCGTGACTGCCACAGCAGAGCTCCTCTAATCATATGTAACATCTACCTTTGGAACGTAGCAGAGGGAGTTTACAATAAGCTTAACCCCTACTTTTATATTGCACTCAGCAGGTTTCCCTCTCCATGTTGGGCACTTTGAACACTATTTTGTTATTCTGACTTCACTTGGTTTAATAATCCGCAGTTCCCTTTTTTTTTTTTTTTTTGTCTCTTTTCTAAAAGTCTACCTCGCAGGGCTTTGATGTTTTGTGGAATACGCACTGTCGCCGCTTTAGTCGGCTGGCGTTTGACGGGTTAACTATGAAAACCTCACAGCAGAAAACACTTAAAGCAGACGTTAGCTTTTTTTTTGACTTTCACTCATTTCTAGCCGTCGTTAAATTACAACTGGAGCGGCGTGAGCGTGAAAACTGAATTTTTTTGTCAGGTCATGGAAGGTAATTTGTTGATGGTGGGAGAGAAAGGGAATTAGGGAAAGTTCCCTCCCACTGACCCATTTGATATCACACAACAGAGGCTGTTTGAGAATTTGGCAGCCGGCGCGGCGCGTTTAGCGAGGGTCGAACTTTCAGGCGCTCTGTGGAAACGTGGGAAGAGAGAGCTGGAAAGTGGACGAGAATTAATTGAACTCTGTACATAATTCTGCGTCAATGGCCTCCTCTGTCCCTGGGCTGAGGACTGAGAAAGAGACAGGGTTCGATTGCTCAATATTCATCTACATTTTTCCCCTGGATAGGCACAATATGGCGGGCTTAATTAACTTCTCTCAAAGGTGAAGCAGTGCGCACCATCTGCTGTGAGACAATCACATTTGTATGCCTCTCTGAATAATCCTGTTACTCTATTAAAGCAAAGCAGTATGCAGGGGAAGAGAAGTCTGGGCAGAATTTACACAACTTCTCAATCATATATCGAAACCTAAATAGTCTTTTAAAGAGCTGAATGTGGATCTTTTTAGTTCACACGCTGCACCTTTATCCCCCTGCAAAGACGGAAAAGTCGGGGACAGTTTAAAAAAAGCTTTCCACCAAACCAACCGTCAAAAAACCGAAACGTTTAAGCATCGTGGTCCATGCCGGCTCGGGCCATTCGCACGCATTTCTCTGATCATTTCATACATTTTATGGCAAGACAATTTGAATTCTTTAATATATCTGAAGGACCACACATCGCAATCAAGGGCCTGCTGAACTTGCCCTAAAGCCGGGTCATTATTTGATCTTTGTGCATCTTAATCTGATTATCTCATTGTGGAGGTAAACTTCAGACTCAATCTTGTTAGCAGCTGGCCAAGATGGATTACGACGGCCAGTGAGGTGGAAAATGAACTGAGCAGTTCAGCTTTGGCCTTGCTCTCTTTCAAGATACTCACCACCACTACTTCAACTCCTTCTGCTTTTCTTTCTGCTGGCCCTTCAAACGAGATATTATCCTCAGGAAAAGCACGGGCACCCCTCCTCCCCACACACCCTTTTCTTTATCTCTGATGCTTTAACTAAGTGAGGACAATGGCGAAAAATCCTGACCTCTCTTAAACATTCAGATTTTCAGGCACACCGAGTTATGAGAAGATGGTAAAGTGGCTCAGACCCTAACTTCACAAAAAGACGAATCTCGCCCTGAAAGGCTTAAATTCTAAGACTTTGTGTTTCAGCTGTTGTTGGGCCATTTTGACCAAAACATGCAGCAACCCGATAGGTCGAGAGAGGTATGCGTTGCCTCGATTCTCATCTTAAATGAAGAGGGTTGGTTTTTTGCCTTTTCTTTTTTTTTTTTCCTCCCCTCCTTAAATTATGCAAATGCCTTAGATGTGTGGTCCCGCTTAAGACACTCAGTTTTGCTTGTGGTCTTATTGCGGTATTGAGTGCCTTTACAGTGAATGCACACCACAGTCCACAGCACAAAAAGTCCCCCTAAAGGCTGAAAGGAGTTCAAAGCATTCAAAAGACAAAAAGGACTAAGCTGGGATTTTTTATGTACACTGAAAAGAAGAATAAAATATAAGTTCCCTATTGGTGCCTGTTATGGCAATGGCACCCATATTAAAGCATTATGTTGTGACATAAAGGCAGCCTGAAATTTTTCTTGCGCACCATATGCAAAGAAGAATCGAGAATAACTTAGACGGGCGCTGATTTTGTAACACGAACCGCTGAATGCTCTTTTTGACACACTATTGAGGGAACAAGGAATTCAAAAGAGGTTATATTCGATCAGGTTTTCTGCCTCAATAGGTTATAATCACTCCTAAAGTATTGAGCACTACACAGAGAAGAGAGCTTCTAAGGAGGCTAATCAGCAGGTTTTCTCCCTATTATCGTTTCCCATCTGAGGGTAACAGCGCACAGAAGTACCCCCTTCTATTGATTATCTGGACTGGAATTTAAATATTAATACACTGCCCGGCCCTGCTTGGCACTCTCTCTAGAGCTGGGCTGCATGGCAAAGCACTCATTCCCCAGATTAAAAACCCCCTCGTTTTTTTTTGTTTTTTTTTTTTTTTTAAAGCACAATCCTGCTCTCTTTTCAGCTATAAGAAAAAAACTTCAAGGGGGAAGTTGAGAGGAGAAAGGGGCCAGAGCTCTGTGTCTCTGCAGCGAATTCAAAGACGACACTTTTCCTTCAGGCCTGGGTCTGCTGAAGATGCAGGAATCACACGGCAGCCATTTAACCGCTGTAGAGAAACAGAGCGAGGAGCTGTGCATGTCCTCTGTTTGGCTGGGCAAGTAAAACTAAAGATTCGCTGAGCTTTTAGCCCATTTTAGCACATGAATTACGCTAGAAAATAAGGTAAAACATACACAAAAACGTGGGTTTGAGGCTAAACTTGGCAACGTACACGCCCACAACACAAGCTGGCGACATAAACGCGATGTGACCATTTCTCGTATGTTCTGTACATTACAAGCATGAGCCCAAACAGCCTTGTCCACTCGACCTTGTGAATGAGCACATTTGCCTCCAGGGTTTGGTTCTGCACAGAGGGGACACAAGCATGTTGACATCAGTATTGGTGGGGCAACCCAAACACACAAGTTACGGCCCCCACTTGACACAAGAGTAGTGAGCCCCAACAGACAAAACAACACGCAGCACAAACCGCTCAGTGAGATAAACGGTCGAAGCAAACCTGCGATCAAAGGATCAGCAGGAATTTCAGGAATCCCAATCACAGACACAACATTAAACATCACATTAACAAAAACAGATAATAGGTGCATGTGACTTTAAAAGCGATTTAATATCATCGCTCTCCATTTCATTTCCCCGTATGCCACTTCAATACACACCTCAGCGTTGTTTTCACTGTTCACATTATGAGTCAGAGGGATCGTCCAAATCCCGGAGTAATCCTCCAAGAGCCATATAATGAAGAGATCAACCCAGAGCACAAGACAAACAATTTAGCATGACGCTAAGTCCCCGTCTCATACAGTGAGAGAGATGTCCATTAATACACCTGCCTTGATTTGCATTCACTCTGGTCGAGGTTCATTGAAAGGAAAAAAATCGGTCGGGCCCCTAAGTCAATCAGCTCCTTTCACTCTGAAATTGGGTCCTTAGATACATAAAGCTTTGCCTCTCTGTATGAGACGTATTGAGGCTGCAATAGAAACTGTTGCTGAATTTGGAATGACATACTTGTTTCCACCGAGGCACTGATACTGTCGTTGTTTCTTTTTGCACAGCACACATTCTTCTTGCTTTAGTATCCAATTTTAATAGGGAAATATGCAAAAAAATAAAAAAAAAAGCTCAAAAATCCTCCATTCTACTCTGTAAGATGTATGCATGTTCCCTCATTTACTGCCGCTAAACCGTCAAACTTGTTGCTGAATTTGCTTATTTGGTTTCTTTCAGAATGAGAGGATCTCATGTCTGTGCACAGTGCAGAGGTGGAGTTTGAATGTGGTTAATTTAGCTTAGCATGAAGCCTGGAAGCAACCGGAAACAGTTACTGTGGCAAACAACCAGCCAGCCAGCTCTCAACCAAATAACATATGAATAACACACAAGTTATCCTGCGGTTATCACAGCGCATTGTTTGCTTTTAGAGTAAATAAATCAGGTAACGCACTATAAACAGCAGTGGACGGACGGGTCAGACCAACACTGTCTGTGAGCCATTGATGGCGGTAGCCAAAGAAGCACTGCGAGCTAATGTGCTGGCATAGTTATATTTATGCTGTTGTTACTGTTATTTTATTGACCACACTGGCTAACGGTATGACAGTGTAGTTAGGAGTTTATATTAAAACATGCTGCAGTAACACATTTCAGTCCAAACTTCTGAATGAACGTGACATTTGTCTTTGTGCGACAGTGAAACTGAGCTGTGTCCTCTTCATCAGCAGACGTCCTGCACAGAGCTGCTGGGAGTCTTCTGCCAGGCGACAGACGAACACATTACAGACACAGAAACTGGAAAGCAACTTTTATTGAAGGAATCCTTAATGTGGTTTTCAAAATCTGATTAGCTGATGGTTATGTTTGCAGAAATACTCATGAAATATTTTATTATATTCTGGGGGGACGTTGACTCTGTGCGTCCTCGTTTAGCTTGTTTCTTTCATAATAATCAGGCGACAGGTTGATTGAAAAGCTTCACTGCGTTTTTCCCTTTGCTGTAGAGTTTTGCTAATTTTCCAAGCACAGTTGTGCATGATTACTTCCTATTTTAAGCTGACAAGCTAACAAGGCTAATGCAACGTAGCATACCTGCAGACGCCTTCAGCTGCCTCGTGACCCTCGCCTTGCACATCATAGCAGTCCATAACAAGTCTCCCGTCTGTTGTCAGGTTTTTGTCTCTGAATGTGCACAAAAATCCAAAACGCTGTGATTGACTAAAGACTAAAGGTTGAACAATCAAGACGCTACTTGGAAAGACATATTTTTTCACTTTGGATAGAGACTTTATGCAAAGCTAGGCTAACCATGCCACGACTCCAGCTCAGCACTGTTCTTAATACACAGATGTTGATATCGATCTTCTTATCTAACTATTGATCTCATCTATAAAAGATTCTGCTTACTACAAGCACATCAAATCACATAAGAGTAATATGTCAAGTCTGTGCTCCTAACAGTTTCATCTGCAAACAGCTTCTGACTGTATTGTAGGTGAAAACGTTAAAGTTGCTCGTCGTCCCCGCATATCCTAATTATCTAACCTCATTCTGAGTATTAGTACAGCTTTTTCTGATTAAAGGTGAGGACCTCTCCATACACCTCTGCCACATGATAATGTGACAGCAAAGGCCATTAATGCAAGAGCACAGAGGTCATTAGCATCGCTCCATGGTGTAGCATAAAGTAATCACCTCCTGAGATCCGTCTCCTGTGACTGCTGTCCTCCCCCTGTGGTTATTCTCTACACGTGTAAGGTCAGTTAATGATGGTGGACAGAGATATCTGACCAGGGGAGAGCACTGGCAGCTGATTATGCTCCGCTCCCGACACTTCTTAACCAGCCACGAGATGACAAGGCTGACACTGTTAAGGATTTTTAACATTCCTTGCTGCTCATCAAAGATTTTGCAATGAGAGCAGGCTGACCATAAATTGGGATTTAGCTAGTAGGTGTGAAACTCTGGTTTTCCTGCAACATTTTCGCCTTCCAGCCGGCTTAATGAACGACGTCTCGGCCTACCAGGAGATAAAAATAAAATTTCCAGATTCATTTTGTAGCTGTAGATTTTTGCCCAATTTATCAGTCTGATAATGACTCTGAGCTTTATCATGGAGGAGCTAAAAAAATGCAGCTTTGTAGCCATCGCACAGCCCAGCGTCCTACATCTGAACTGGATCCTTACACAATTCGCAAATTACACTGAGCGCCAATGGAGACGGTAGTCCTTAATGTGTTCTCAGTATGTAGCAAGGTGGAGTCCAGCTTTCATGCAGAAGTCCGGAGTTATCACCTGTGTAGTTGTCTAACCAACTTTAATCCTACTCTTACTTTTAACTGGCTGAAACCTTCCATACTTCCTTAACTAACCATAATTTATTTGCCACAACCATGAACTTTCTCTAACTTTACGCAGATTTTAGGAGTGGGCAGATTGTGGATTTTAAAACACGACAGTTTTTAGTTTCAGGTGATTGTATACAAATGAAAACTTAATTATGAATACTCAGTTTTTTCTGCCAATAGATTCCCATAAATCCTACAAAATGGAGTTTCAAGTGTGAATGTTCTGATGTTACTTTATGTTGTAGAAAATGTAAAAATGGCGGCATCGGATGAAAACAAAAACTTGGTCATTTCGCAGAATCATGCTTTCTTGTCTGGCGTTGATTGGAATTGGTGTGTTTGAGTATATACTACTAATTACTGTTCCAAAGTTCAAAAAAATGGTCTGTGAGTTCAATTTTAACAGTAAGAAAAGTGCGTTCACTTCATCAGTGCTGTGTTTGAAACGGACGCGTCGCCATACCGTGTAGCCTCGACTGCCTCGAACCGTCTCTGACTGATTTGTGCTGATTTAGCAGTAAGTGGCTTGTTGAGAAACAAGAATGGGCAGCCTTGGCGTCTTGTCTTGTCATTCATATTTTCGAGTGTGTGGTCTGAGCATCAAGGGCGTGATTGGATCAAAGCCGACGAATTCGCCAGATCTAAAACCCAAGTTCCTTTAAGCACCTTCAAGAAACCCAGCGTGGCGTGTTAACATTCCTGTTGCTGTGGGGAGACCAAACAAAAGGAGACAGCAGTGACAGTTTAGCATGGATGACAAACAAAGATACAAAAGAGAACATCACACCAGAACAATATATCACTACAGCTGATGTTTCTCCTTCACACAAATGGCATCCCAGTCATTTTTCTTTGAGATGTGTGAATGATGTTTGCAACCATCCATCATAAAAGGACATAATGGAGGTTGGGGAAGTCGAAGACTTGGACACTCCAGGGAGCTCATTACTGGACCTATTAATCTGTTATTTGACCCCTGCGAGAGCACTCCCCAATCTAAAAAAGACCTATGCTTCCTTAATCCAAAGATAAAAACAAAACCTCAACTGTGTCTCGGGGATCAACGCTCCAATTCAGACAACAAAGCAGAGAAATAACAGCCTTAGATTGGTCTGTTCTCAGTGTTAGATAAAAGCAAGTTGATACATTTCTTCATCTGACTGAGTGCTTTGAAAATGAACTCCAAGCAAAAGCTAAATTATTGATATTCAAGAGAAATCTTAATGTTGATGTCGGCGCTGAACCGCAGTGCAAATATAAAATGAAGCCGGGGAAACGGAGGGTATGAAAATCACCGTCCGGTATACCTTTGTTATGACTGAGGAACTAACCACAGGAGTATTGGACAGTGAGTGCTCACCACTTTCCCTTTAAAGAAGAGTCCTCCTGCCATTCTGTGTATGCATCCTTCCTTCAGGGGTGATTGTCTCCTTGTTAGTGGTCTGCTGTTGAGCTCAGCACTTTGCCAAGTCAAAAACAATGTCATGCCTTGGAGGGCTGTGTGCATCTCTCTGTCCTTTAGTAAGGCTTCTGCACCACTCAATTAAATTTCCTACATGCAGCAGACAATAGACGTAGGTATTATCGGACAATTCCTGTTTTCTACCATCAGTTTTCCCCAGAGAGACTCTTTAAAATGGACTCTAATGATTTTATTAAGTGGCGCAATTTCTCAACCATTCACACCTTAATCACATTATCTAACATGCATTAAGGTTTTGTCTTTCCTTCATAGATTAGCAGTGATGAATCACTTTCTATCTTGTTGTATGCAGCTTTCATTGATTTCCTTCTGCATTTTACACACATTCAAAGCTACACTGCTGAGCCAGTGAGCCAAAGGAACGTGGTTTAAAAGAAAATATATAGCATAGGCATTTTTTTGTGCTGAGATTTTCCTCTCAGGTTACAGCGAACACCTCATGTTATAAAGACTATTTTAAATTAAAGGTTAAAATTCAACAAACATCACCATAACCCCCCTGTTTCCTGTCTTTCCTATTAGCCTGCAGTACCTCACATCCTTCCAGATATAAATACAGTTGCTTCTCATGTCAGGTGACTGTGAACCTTGTGAATAAAAGTCAAAGTATTGCCTTTAACTGGAGCTGAAAGCTAGTTTCAAGATAATTGTCTCCATGTAAATATACTGTGTTTGTCCTGTGTTTGAGATTTGAGGAGCTTCATAACTCTGCGTCTTCAGCTGCAGTTTTCTACGTTAGTGAAAACAAATTTTAAATCTATTTAAAAGCATTATTTAGCTAATTGGGCCTTAGTTTTGGCTGCGAAAGTGAGGTAGCGCCTACAACACTAGCTGGTTTTTAAACAGTAATAAACAATTTTAAGACTTGGGATGAACAATGTCTACTGGTATTTATGCAAAAAAAAAAAAAAAAAAAAAAAAAACTAGCAAAAAACAAAATTGCTATATTAATACTGGCTCACTGACTGAACTGTAAAGGTGCTTTCTGACAGTGTGTCATCTCATCATAGGGACCAATACGTACACCACTGTTGATGCTCATTACCTCTAATCTCATCACCGAGCAAAAGAGCATTTGCTACCATCATGTTTACATTGAACATAATGGAGGTGGAAGCAGCAACCACTTACTTAATTAGCAATTTGAAAGCAGCTAGTGCAGAACAATCTGTGCAAAGGTGAGTTGTATTTCTCTTTTGATCATAAGCTGCAAGTGATGTGTTTAAATTGGGATTTAATACAAAAAAATAATAATGAATGTGAAACTGTATATTGCTTTACATGATGTGATATGTCTGATTTATCTTTTGCCTTGCCTATTTGACTTTTAGGTATCAGGGCATTTACTGAACTTTGATTAGTTTGTTTGGTAGTTCAGAAATATCAGTTTAAGCACACAAAAGTTCAAATGGGAATTCATGTTGCATCCATTAGAAAGGAGAAAATTATAATGATTTAACTTATTAAGCAAGTTACTGTGAATCAAATGGCATTAAAACATGACAAACTATTGGTTTGTATATCAAGCAAAAACGACTGTTTCAGTATGTCATAGAGCTCCATAGGACTATGAAAGCGGTTAAAACTACGATGTTAAGGCAAAAACAGGCGATTATGTATTTTGATATTTTCCCTGTGATCACTGCCGCCGTCGCTACGCCTGCAGTGGATGCTCATGCTTCGGAGGTCATGAGGGGCTCTGTGCCAGGTAGCAGGTTAAGAAATGATGACACTGTGTGGACACTCCATTTCAAACTGATTCTCACAGAAACTTCTGGCTTTGATTTCCCCCTCAGATGGCTGGAATGAAAAGGACAGTTATACATATTTCAAGGCCCAAGGCTCCACAAAGGGACTTGGGAATAAAGAGGTACGAACCTTTGAACTAAACAAAGGTCCATCACCCACATTTCATATCAGATGTGCTGTGTAGCCCTTGTAAAGACGTGGATATGGAAGGAAAGGGGAGAGGAACCAGCATGCCCTTGCAGACAGGTTGTCTGAGTGTTGTCTGCATGTCCCATGACCCCCATCTTCCCCGTGCCTCCATCTCTAACCCACACAGCACTTGTTGGCCACAGAGGTCTGCGGAAAGCCTCCACAGCGTCGTCCATCTGTGGGCCTCTTTGAATTGGACCAGGGGCTCACAACAACAGGCAGTATCAGTTGCATTAAGTTGATTAAAGTGGTTGGCGTACACAGGCACTTGTGCTCTCGCAATGCTAGATGAAAGAGCGGCGTGGCGGCGGCCCCTCTCCTGGTTGTCAGAGAATCCGCCTTTGCTCTCAGCAGAGGTCAACAAAGGACCAAATAAGACGAGAGTGAAAGCAATCGAAAGCTTCTTTGCCAAATGATCTCTAATTGGCCCTTTCTTCCTTGCGGATCAGTCATATGATTTTGGTGGTGACGGTCGACTTACCCACAATTCTACCTTTAAAAGCTTCTCTTGAAAGTGGACTCCTTGAAAGAAGTGACCATTACCTAAACTACAGTTGTGGAAAGAGAGAGAAAAAAACAATCTAACCCAAAGTAAAAGAAGAAAGATTCACACTCGTTGAATTACGTTTATCAAAAGCAATACATAATTGAATTGCAAATAATTAAATAAGAAGAAGTGCTGCAGTCAAAGGGAGCAGATGACACATAATTAAAAAACAGGCTTCAGAGAATTGTGGTTGTATTTCTAAAAGAACAGCGCATTAAAAAAAAACAGAATGTGATCAAGATCTGACAGCACTTCGGTTTCATTTATCAGCGCTCCGCCGTAATTTATTCAAATAATTACGATGCCAGATGCCATCCCCTCTTTAACCATCAAAACAAACTACAAGCTTTGTCCCTCCCTTGCAGCTGAAGAGGTGTCATGTGAGGCAAGCTTTCCTTTTCATTACAGATACGATTTGAGGAACATGCCATATTCCACTTTTGGAAAGAAGTCAAGACAGAAACTGACAGTATTGTTCTAGTATCAGTGTAGAAAAAAACAACAGGAAAAACAAACAAAAGCTTTGGCACTAAGGAGCTGTTCCAGGGATGATAACAATAAAAAAGGCGAGGTGATCAATGCTGTTCTGGATTTTGATAACACATTGCTCATGCCTGAGACAAATGATGGAAATTCTTAAGGAGAGAGGGCCTGCAATATGCCAAATATGCTCCAAATTAGCCTTCAAGAACAGCGCTCAGTGTGTATATGGGAGCTGCGTGAGTAAATAAAGGGCCAGCATAAATTACCTTTAGATGTCAATCGTGATAGCACACCCTGTTTTTCTTTTTGTTATCGTGTCGCCTATTCGTCTCGCTGGCGGATGACATGAAATGAAAGTATTCTCTCTCTAGCACCACCAACAGTACTCAGAGCGCTTTCTGACACTTGAAAACGCTACGGGTTCGTGAAACCACAGCTGGGCCCCCACTGATTGGCTCGCACACAGGCTGCCACTAAACTTTCGCTGCTTGAGGAGTTGTCTGTGCCGGGACAGGTGGTGTTTATGCAGATGAATGAACGCATTACTGTGTGCTCTTCCTTTTGGTTTAAACATTAGCGTTTCAAATGTGACAAATCAGATGTTCATCTCCTGCTATATGCAGCCATTGTGTATGCTGCTGGGAGACCCTTGTATATGAATTCCCGTAGGTGTTGATGTGCACATCCATAAAGTATGGACAACGTATGCAGGCTGTGATATATTCGGGGAGTTTTCTTTGAATATCTGCACTCAGACATGGCAGCAATACTTGAGTGTTTTTAGTTAGATTTCTTATATCAGAGCTCCTGTATATTGTGATGATAACTTGAGGCTTGCTTTGCAGGATTTTTGGGCTCCAATGAAGAAGCTGAAATGCATTTTTCATACTGCATCGGAGTGGAGTGGAGTGAGCTGCTGGGTTTTAAAAGGGGTGTTGTGAACACCATGCAATTATCTCCCAATTATCGAGCATATGTTTGTTTATAATTGGGCCTCTCCCCCAGTCACTGCAGAGGGGTGGATCAGTGACTGGCAGCCTCTCATGATTTTACATTGTCTGCATGTGCAGAAAAACCTAAAGGTCAAACAATAAAAACATCATTTCTGTCTGCGTAGGTTCTGAAAACTGGTGACATTCATCGTCTTTACAATTTTTTTCATTATTGATTCATCTGCGGAGGAGTTTCTTGATCAACTGACACATGTTTCGGTCTGTAAACGGTCAGATAACCAACCAAGAGTACAAAATCCAAACACGCTCAGTTTACAACCACAGAAGACTCAGAAAGCCAGAGCAGCATTACTCAAAAGGCTAACGCTCATGAAATCAATTAATAAATGGTTGAAACTGCTGATTACTAATTGCTATTTGATTAATCCTCTAATTGTTTCAGCTGTCATTCTCTTCACGTACATGCTCTTCATTGGATGTTATGGTTGAAATCAGTGCCACAGTATTAATAAGAAGATTTTTCAAGCAGCCAAAATGTTTAAAACATAACCTTAAATGACTCTTTCTGATGGATTTTAATTGTAATTGGCTTTATTTGGAGGACTGACTTGTGTAGAGCAATAATAAGATATAATAATGGTTTAGTCTCAATGAAAGTCAATAAATGGTCACAACCCTACTTCGCTGTTATTGTACTCAAGTATTTTCAGGGCACAGTCTGCTGATTCTTTTGTACAAATGTATAAAAATGGCAGTAAAACTTTAAAATACATTTTCTGCACTAATGTGCAACCGAATCATAAAAGGAATCTGGCATGACGAAGTAACGTGGTGCAGGATTTTGCCAAATATTGATTTATTTATTTATTTTAACAAAGTCTGGAGATGGATAAAAGGTCTGCTTGACGAGAACTGGCAGATTAGACGGGACATTTATAGACTGAGGCCACGACTTTATGAAATGTTTGCTCCACTTGCAGCGAGCTGCTTTGTTTCTGCGACACTCTGTGCTGTGGGTGAGACACTAAAGTCCCTATTGTCTGAGTCAACTTGACCTGACCTAGCTGGTTAAGCTGAGGCATTGTGAACAGCAAATCGCTTCAACTAGGGGGGTAGCTGCTTTGTGTGACTATGGGGAAAATAACCTTATAAAAAGCCCATACCCATAGTTAATGCAGAGAAAGACCAGTTTTGTCCCTGCAAAAGCTCTGTTTATTTCCAACTGCCAGTGAAAAACACAACAATTGTGTCAATGCACCGTTCTGACTCCCTTGGTGATCTTATCCTTCCTGATTCATTTAGCAACACTTTTAGCGATCCCAGTTGTTTATGCACACGCATTTCTCCACGTTTCTCACCACTTCCTGCGCACGAGATACTGACATATGTCTGCATATGCACGTGTTAAAAATACAGTCGTACTCTTGCGGAAGATGACATTTGTGAAACATCTAGAAACGCGGCACCAATCAGCTCGCATTCTGGCCCGAAGCCTGCAGCGGTGAAGTGGTGAGAGGGCCAGACAGCGCTTAGCACGAGCTCCTAATCACATTTCACCACTCGGCAGGTCTGTGCTTGCACATCGCAGGTACTTGTAAACTCCTATCAGTCCTTCTCTTCACACCCGATGTTGCTCTCAATGTCACTCTTCGCCAAGCTGATCTGGAGACAGCCTTAATTTAAAAATGTAATTAACTGTGCCACAACACAACCTCCAGGAAGCACTTGCTGCTTATTCTTGTGATTCAAAACAAAAACAAACAATGTGATGGAAATGAGGTTAACGACGGCACCCTCGCTTCGCCATACTGTGAAATCAGATCCGGCTCGGGTTGTTCAGACAAGGCTTCTTTCACTGCGTCTCTACATATTATTTATTGTCACAAAGCGAAGTTGATTGTTATTGACACAGTTTTCTTTAACAGTCATCATATAACAGATGAGGCAGATTTCATCACTAATTGCGGACTGATTCCGTAAAGAACGCTGTTGGCCTTTGATAGATGTGGTCTTTGCTTGAATAAAGACAACAAAACAGCAAACTCTTTTCCTCATAAAAGACATAAAAGTCTTTCCTCACACACACAATCACACACGGACACGACGGATCAACCGTGAAAACTATCAAAAGCTGAATTACTGGTGGTTTAGTCCAGACCAGTCCAAACTTGTATGATTGTCTGAACTGGGCACAGCTCTTGTTTGTGGTCTCCCACAGACTAGCGAGAGGGCACAGAAGGGGGACAGCCTTTCTCTCCCCATAGGCCCAGTGCCACCTCCTCATTTCCTGCTGGACCTCACCAGCAGACACCTCCCTGGCTCTAATTACCACGGCGTTAGTTGCACTTCCAGCAGCAGCAGCCCTCCCCAGCAGCACCTCATCCCTGCGATGAAGCACATCGCTAATTGTTCCATTACATCAACAATAACGCATCTTAAGAAGAACAAAAGATAGAGAAAGAGAAGAGAAAAGCACAGAGGTAGAGACTAACTTGACATGCTAATTTTCATTAACCCTGATCTTTCATCATCCGCCCTCCTCCCCGTCGTCTTGCTCATACAGGGTGGTGAAGCACTCACATTATCCACAAGCATTCCAGCTATCACTAATTATCCAAAGAGTTCCTCATTAGGCTATTTCAAATCCAACCTTAGATCAACACTTACTCAGACCTCGGGGATTCTTGATTCCCAGCAGCGGTTAAACAAACAATCAGTTCAAAGGATCAGGTATTCTACTTTAAGAGGAGGAAAAAAGCCAAGGGTAAACAACTGCTCATTTGAAAGAAACGACTCCAGCGGCTCTCTGGCATGGATGCAACAATCTATAATTCATTTTGCTCAAATACGTTCAATTTCTCTCTTAAATTGGGTCATTAAGTTATGAAAAGGTCTAAATACAAGGGTGCTGGCTTAGCCCGGACGAAAGCCGAAGCGCTCTACAGCTTACGCTCGCTGTTGCTGTAAAGCGGCCATAATCAATATTTTACATTAGCAATGGATCACATGACTACCTGTATGTGAAAGGGGAAACTCCTACTGATGAACCCACAGTAAATTACAGCAGTTCCTCTCAGTTCATTTTATAATATTAAACGTCACCAAATGACCAAAGAGCAAATGACCAGACAGAGCTAGCAGCTAGCTGGTGAACACGATGGAGCATTTAGCATCTAAAGAGGCACATATTTTCTCCTCAGGAGTTGGTGGAGACCAAAAACGGAGCTAAAATGAACGAGTATTAGACTTGCCAGGTGGCCGTACAAACACAACTCTGAATGAATGCTAATGCTGGACGTGTGAGCATGCCGCTTGATGCTAACAGGTTAGCATCATCAGCGTGGCTCCTAACCAGGTCAGGAAGCCTGACCTTAAAATTAAACAAAGAGAGTCCTGCTTCATCATAAAGGGTCACAAGTGGAAAAAGCAGGTTGGGAATCGCTGCAAACCTCAGTGATATGACGCACAGCTAAAGTTGCTGAGCTGTTGAGACACGTGCAAAACACAATTAGATATTCCATCACTTTCACATACGGGGTCAATACTTTACACCCACGAGGGTCGATGCACGGTTCAAGGAGTGCTCGAAAGGATGTTTGCAAAGTACGTTACATTGTCCTTTGTTTCCCCTTACAGAGGCAGACCCAAACACCAGTGTGTACAGTACGTTCCTCAGAGAGCTGCTGCCTCTCGAACCAATCACAGTCCTAATGTGCAGTAATTTCAGTTGCTTCTCAGCCGCCATCCTCCTGAGCACACTCCCTTAATGTCAGCGCTGTGCTCTGTGAAACACCACCAGAATTTGAGTCTGTCACTTAAAATATAATGCCGTCAGATCTGTTACTTTAACCTTGAAGCAATTAGCTGTTGCTGAGCCGTAATGAATCCTGACATCACTCCGCTGTGATGAAACCCCTAATTGCTCTGTAAAAATTGAAGCTTTTGACATCACTGCTGACAGACTTTTTTCTTCTTGGTTGTGCGGTCGCATGTGACGGCGCCTGGTTGAAACTTGAAAGGTAGCGGAGCTTCTCTGCCATCAGCTGTCCTGTCACTTGACAAAAAGAGAGAGGGAAACTGGCTGGATTTGCTGAAATGATGAGGCCATTTAAACTATGATATGTCGCAGCTATACGGCATCATTCAGCGGGACTGCTGCAGATGTCCGTGCTCGTCTGGGCTCAGCCGTGAGGTGTTTATGAGATGACGAGTGGATGGCTTACAGCCCCCATGTCAACAAGTCTGTTCACTGGGTACTCACTGCTCTTAACAACCAAACTTTAGGAGCATTTTTAGTTAGGAAAAGCTATAAAGCACTTTTTACCACAGATACTTCCTGGCCCTAATTTGTTATATCACCGCAGAGGGACTAGAGGTAACATGTTGCCAGGTCAGAGAGGACGGCAGCTCCGCACACATGAGCTGACAGTCTTTGATAATCATCTTATGCCTTTCGGTTGCAGAGTCCTGACCTCGGTGCACTGTAAGTATCTTAGATAACAAAATAACTTGTGGGTAAGACCCAGTAGTCCGTGGATTTTCTGACATGCCAGAGCTACAAAATCATAATATCAGTAAGTTGAAAACGAAATACAAAGTATGTGGTGGACAAATAAGAAATGACATCTCAAAGTGATTTTTAGCTCATTTCATCTGCTGAGAAGTTGTCTGGAAATATATTTATTTTAATGACCCTAATAAATATAAAATATACATATAAACAATTAAATGTTCAACCTGTTCAGTGCTCAGGTAGGCTAAGGCTTAAAATACGCTTCTTATGAGCCATAATGGCTCCATGAGTGAGTGTAACATGCATCAAACCTCTTAATGTTTTAGCATTTACATTAAAATTAATGCTAATTAATGCTAAAAGACAGGGGGCTTTCCCTTCCTTTAGGTTTTTTTTTTTTTTTCCTCTATTAAATCAGTGGAAGCGGTTGCGCACAAAGATGCTCTGTGGATGACACCATGAGATTAGTCAGTATGTAGCCTATTTATTTTTAACCATCATTTCAAAGCTGCAGACTCTTAGCATCATCTTGCAGCTAGAGGCTAACACTTAAAGTTTAGGCTTTAAAATTTGAAAAATTGGAAGCACACTCTCAGATTTTTTTTTTTTTTTTTTTTTTTTTGTGTAAGAGTGCTGATGATTGGGAAAATAGTCAAAGAAGTGCCCGCTGAGAGAATATCAAGTCTGACCATCTAAGTCGAGCTTCTCTTAGGTTTGCTTTCATGTGCTTTGGACTGTGATCAGTCCATACACTAACGTGATGCATGCATGTGTTTCAGTGGCAAAACCAGCCCAGCACCTCACCCCCTGTATGTCCATCTGATGCATTCTTCCAGTAGAAGCTTCTAGGTACTATTTTAAAATGTGATCGGCCTTGTAAACGCTGCTGGTCAAACTGCTTTCATGCAGAGCTTTAAATTCTCCTGCAGGCTCTTAATGAAAAGGAGCGCTGCAACGCGCATCAGCTCACAGTCAGGCAGGGGGACGGTGGACAGCAGCTGCTGATAACAGTGTACAAGATGTATGGGGGAACTTAGCGCCAGGATTTTTGGGGGAAGGGGGTGGGGTTAAATTTGTGTTTAGTGAGTGATGTAGGAGATGTGATAATGAGAGGCCAAGGAGAGCAAGTGTTACCTCATTATTGTAATGAAAAAGATATCCCACCATTACATCAGTTGGAAAAAGTGGCAATTAAAGTGCCCAACAAGGTTCCTCGAGGCAAGAAGAAGACGAAAACGACTCTCTGAAGCCCATCTGTTCTGGATAATATGCGCCATGTAAAAGAAAGGCCTAATCCTCTTTATTCAAGTCTGCTGCCCCTTTTTCCACCAGTGATTGTGTTTTCTCAAGTATTGCTCATCTTCCACAAAACTCCGTTTGGCCTCACAGCGAATTAACAGGCAGATGTAGCCCAAATAATAATAATAATAATAATAATAATAATAATAATAATAACAGAACATAACATCTTATTATTATTGTCAGGGCAGTTTTCTAAATTATTTCACCTGTTTATATTTTATCAGTCAATAAAAATCTCGCATTTTGTCTTTTACACCTTTAAATTCTTGTGAATTAAAAGAATTAATTAAAATCGTGTTAATAGTAATAATAATAATAATAATAATAATAATAATAATAATAATAATAATAATAATAATAATAATAACTCTACATTCAAACTAGCGTTGGCCGAGTCCTTAACAAATGCAGAACATGTCAGTCAGCCTCATGCTGCCAGTTTCACTCAGACTCACTGTGGCCCAGTTTAAACTGACTGAAAGCTGCTTTCTTTTCGGCTACATTTGCGGAGTTACTCCCAAAAAAAAGCGCAAAAAAAAAAAAAAAAAAAATCTGATTATAGCAACGCCCAAAATCACCAGGTAGTGGGAGACGGTAGCAGCCTATTAATTCAGTGCTGCTGTATGGCTTAGGCTATTATTAATGAATTGGAACAGCCCGCACAACCGCCGACACCCCCACCCCTCCCACCCGCAGAGTGCAATAAATAAATAATGCTGCAGAAGTCATGCATATGAACAACGCGCGTCGGCAGTGTACTGCAGTAATGGGCAGAAGCTGTAGGGTCAATATGGTAGGCTAATATTTTTCAACATTGGCGATATAGGCCAGAGCTGCTTCCGCAATCATCCCCAATTGCTTACGAGGCCAAGAAGAGAGCGATTTATCCTCCACCAGCCTGCTCTCCAAACGCCTCTTCTGCGGCCGGATGTGGCTTCGCTCTATTATCCATAAACCAAGAGATTTAATGAGAATGGATATTGTATTTAGTGTAATTACTCTGAACGCTACTGTATGAGGAGCGCGCCGTAATTGTGCTGTGAACACTCGAGCCAATAATAATCCTGGCCCGAGCAGTTTGGTTAAATGGGAAAAAACGCACGTAATGGCTGTAATGTGTCCTTAAAGGCGATGTCCAGATGCAGAAAGCTGCAGAAAGTGAAAGCGGCGGGGCTGTTCTGCGCGGAACGACAGAGAGAAGTGTCCATGCAGCAGTGAATGACGAGCAGGCGGCTTAAACAGGCTGCGTTAACATGTGTTCAAAGTATTAAGAAGCAGATAAAGTTAAGCCTGCGTTTCCGGCGTCTTCTGGCAAAGTGACACTGCTGTCCCATGTTTCTGTCTGTCTGTGTGGGACTGTGCATGCCCGCTGTGCACAGGGTCCAGATTTTTATTTTTGTTATTATTGTTATTCCAGAATGGGCATTAAAATGCAGCAGTGTTGTTGGTTTATCTCTCTAATATGACCGGAATGAAAATAACGCAACCAAAAAAGAAAAAAAAATATATATATATATATATATTTAAGCGCACATGAACTCTTCAAAATGTTATAGCTGAAGAACAAAATAAAATGTGTATGGCTACTGGAGGTTTGCATGCATCCCTCATTTTTTATAGACCAGCAAAGGTCAATTTGGCTGACTGTAATAAGCAATGGTTCAAAGACAAGAAACCCAAACAAACGGGCCCCGAGGCGCTAATTCACACGCAGCGCCTCCTCGCATATTCTCCGGGGTGCGCGCTTACAGGAGGCTAAATAAAATCAAAGTATTTTGATAACGTTTAATTTCAGACGCGAGCTGTGTTTGTTTAGCTCTGCTCCCGATGCAGCGTCGTGCCGCAGTGCAGACACACTGAGAGAAAGGCTCACATGGATGTGCATCAGTTAGTCACCGCGCGCCATCACCGCAAAAAACACGAAAAACAGAGTTTGAGAAAGGTGCCAAAGCGGCGTGACGCAAGAACGCAAATGATGCAAGGCTGGTGCAAAAATGAGAGTGACACTGAAAAACAGCGCAATGTGAATTAAGGTCACTGGAGATTATTTCCCCTCAAAACTTCCTGAAACAAGTTCACTGACGGCTGTTGGTTATTGAGAGCGAGCAGATTATCAGCACTTTTTGTTTTCTTGCAGGCTTCTTGCCGGATCCTGCGCCTGATCGCTCACGCTGAGAAATTCAGGCTTATTGTCTGCTGTGCTCCCAGGGAACAGCTGCTAAGCCAAGGCCACATTCCCAGTACGCCCGACTCATCAGAACCATTCATCCCACCGCCAATCAGCTGCTGCGCATCCATATGTATATATGCTGCTAAACAGAAATATGAAGGCGTGGAAACTGACCTCCAGTCGGTGATCACTGGTTTCAAAACTAAATCAAATACCGTCCACTTAAGACCACATGCTCCAATAACCAGTTATTAACGTTGATCCATTTATGTGATAAAAATTGTCATCCTAAAAAAAAAAAGATTATGTGAGTTAGACTGCAATTACGGTAAAACGCCACTCACTAAATTATTGTATTCAATTTTTCTTAATAAAATAAAAGCCTCAGAATAAATGTAAAATATTTTCATGATTTTAAAAAATAGATTTAAGTGCTGTGACAGCAGAGAAATATCCCCGGATTATAATCGACCATCCCTATTGATTGACAGCTTCTACGTTTTTTTGCATCATCGTCTTTTTATGGAAGTTTGTAAAAATAAAAATAAAAAAATGAAATTTGAAGTCAAGTTTCAATAGAAGCGTCTGCAATTCAATTAGTATCATTACTTCTTTATTCATTCCGTTCTTCTCCATCTAATAAACTTTATAAGTTTATTTGCTAATGTAAGTGTATTTGTACAAAAGACAAACAAACAAACAATCAGACATGAGCAGTCCTCGCGTTCTGTCCCGGCCCGGACAGGAAGTCTTTAGGACTGGGTTTAGGCTATCTGGGCCTATATTAAATACCTCCTTTGCTTCTGTAAAATGTCTTTAAATGTGTCTTTTGGGGGGAGAAAAAGTCCTGCAATGTGGTTCCGATGCAGTTACTCACATCACGTGTTCAACCAGGTTTCTGGTCATCGTCTTTTCTCGTCTTATTTCGTGTTTTATCGCGGATGCGGTGTGCCGGGCATGGGGTTAGACAGGGGGTTTAGTGCCGGTTGCCCCCCCGGCCCAAGGCCATGAATGAGCACCCTCGGGACCAGAGGTCTCTGGAGGCTGGGATGCGGCGTGGAAGGAGTCCGGTACATACTGCTGTACATGGCCGCGGCCGCCGCGGCTGCCGTCGTGCTGTCCACGGTGCCCAGCAGGCTCGGGTGGTAGAAATAGGGCGACGGGAACATTCTCTGTAAGGCCGAGTAGTTTCCTGCTTCAGCCAGGAGCTCTAATCCGACCGCCGTTTGCCTCTTCCACTTCGTCCTGGAAATCAGATCAAAATACAGGAGATGAATTATTTAATCAGCTCGCTCTCTGCTAATTCCCCAAACGCCTCCTTAATTGGTATGCAGAGGCCTAATTATTGCAGGCACCAATTTATGGTTGAGGTTTAATTAGGAAAAAAAAGGAAAGATCAAGACAGTTTGAAGATATTTGATCCAAACTTATCAAAGTCTGCTTTTCTCACACCTGCTCAGATAATAAAAACAGGCTGTAAAATAAAGTGTCAACACCAGCTTTTATTTTGAAGAGTCGCAGGTAAAATGTAAAAACTGCAGGATTTTAAAAGAAGCTCTGCGGGTTAAAATTGATTTTTTTTTTTAATTCAAGGACATTTTCTGCTGCTATGAAATATCATGTGACACTTCCAAAATGAAATATATATATTCAAGCAATGAGTCTAATTAAGCTGTAAACAAGCAGCACAAAATATTAACAGAAATGGACATTTTCAGAAAATCTGAGCTTTTTTTTCTGCAAAATTCACCCAAGACGAGACAGAGCTTTTATTTTGAAATGTGTCAAAATGTCAGCCTCACGTGTGTCTAAATGTACTCAGTGTAAAAATAGAGATCTTTCTGTTTTCATGAAAATAAACAGGCAGCGGAGAGCGAGAGGCGGGCTGCAGTGAGAGCTGAGCAGGTCTGTGTGGCCTCGCTGCAGCCTCACACTGAGCGCCAAAACACAGGCCTGCAAGCATGTGGGATGAGGACACGAGTGGATAAAACAACTCGGCAGCTTCACTAAAAATAACTCCTAAATGCGATGCAGAGACGGAAGATGTCAGAGGTTTATTCTGATTGTTTTTGTGTTCACAGGATTTGTAAAAACGAGTGTTGTGCAGGTTCTGCCGGCGCGCCGCTGTCTGCGTGTCTGAGCACGAGGTGGTTCCTACCGTCTGTTTTGGTACCAGGTCTTGACTTGTGTGTCTGTCAGGTTGAGAGCCGCGGCCAGGTCCATGCGGTCCTGCACGCTGAGGTATTTTTGTCGCTCAAAGCTCCTCTCCAGCTGGTTGAGCTGGTGGTCGGTAAAGGCTGTCCGTGCTTTGCGAGGCTTTTTCGTGCGCATCGGTGGACTGTCTCTGCTACTGGAGATCTCCCGGTCCCCTTCTTCTTTAGTCCCTGAACACAGATCAGGGAGGAGGGATCGGATTAGTGGCTGAACATGAACGATTAGATATGCTTGGAAATGTTTTCACTTACTGTCCAAAAATTTGACTGTGGCTTCCTTTAACCCACACAGCCTATAAAACCAAGCACACGGCTCCTCAGCCTCAATGCCTGCAGTCAAACTTTGACCAACTCGCCCAAATACTTGCTCAAACTTCTCTTCTGACACGTGCAAAGCAGGAGCAGGAAATAAATTTCTATTTGTCACCTGAATTTTTTTTTTGTTCTTTTTTCCTTCAGAAAACGAGAAATCAATATGTCAATCCATCTCTATTTGTAGCTGTTTTTCACTGCTCCATGATCCCCCCCTCCAGGAAGAACAATAATCTCTCTAATTGACCCACTAGGGAGGCCCCGCGCGCGGGGAAAATCACCAGGCTTACATCTGTTTTCACATCTCCTGCACTAATAAAGGAGGCTCAAACTAACAAAGACTCTCACAGTGAAACAGTATTATAAATACTATTATTATTATTATTATTATTATTATTATTATTATTATTATTATTATTATTATTATTATTATTAGCCTGATAATTACATCATTTTCTCGCTCAGTCCCTGGTCTATATTTGTTTTTGCTGGCTATTCTTTTATAGCCAATAATAACTCAATAATTCAGCTGCACTTTCACCCTACAGCTCTCCTCCACTGCGTCTTTCTGGGGGAAATGTTATTTTTGGAGCTCTTACCGTTGCATTTCATTTCACTTTGAATGTCGTCTCTTTTGTCCAACTTGCTTCTGTTTTCGTCTTGTTCCAACTTGGGCCTGAAGCCGTCCGGAGCCGTGGCACTTTCTGGTTTTGGCGTGTGATGGGGGGAGGATACGCTGGTGCTGTAAGGTGCGCAGGCTGCCAGCGGTTTACTGTCGCCCAAAATGTCTTTGATTAAAAACGAGGAGGTGGCAGTCCTCGGGGCGCAGCCGGCCCCGGCGAGCGGCTGCTGCTGAGGCGACAGCGGCAAACTCTGCGGCTGGTTGTGGTGATGGTGGTGATGCTGAAGGCTGTCCTGGACCAGATGCGGATCGGCGGCGTGCTCCATGGTGACCGAGATGGGGGATGAGGGGGCCGTTCCCACAGTGTCTATCTCCGAGCATGGTGACGGGGTTGCCTGGCTCCTGAAATCCGCTGTCCTGCTGTCGCCGAGCCGAAAATCTCCGTTCATTAGCACGGGGTTACCAGAGTTAGAGGCGCTGGATAAAATAGTGTCTATCCCAAAACTCGACCCGCTGGATGCTTCCATGTTAGGAAAGGAGTGATGAAGCCTTCATAACAACAGTGAGATGCTTCTCCTCCGGTGCAAAGCAAAAGAAAAAGTCAGCAAAATGAAGTGCGAGTTGGAGAAAATTTTTTAAAAAAGACAAGAGTTGACGAATAAACCCAGGAGAGAAAGAAAATCCACGTTCAGATCGGCTCAGCTGGTCCAAGTGTTACATTCAGTGGAAATGCGGAAAAGCAAAGTGTGGGTCTGCGTAGTCCACGTCGCTTTTTGTGTTTGGATATTGAACTTTGTGTTAAAAGTTGAGGCGTATAGAGAGATATACATAGGGCTGACTCCTCGACATCAGGCTCCCCCTTTTTGCTGCTAATCGCTCCAGTGTTGCTCTACAATGACTTCCTATACTGACGTCACGGCCCACGGCGAGGGGGAATTAATATTTTCTCCTTTATAATAAACACTCGACGCCTTTCCTCTCTCCCCCCACCTTCCTGCGCTGCCATTGGCTGCCATCCTGACCGGCTCCGGCACCTCACCAATCAGGGATTTGTTTCTTTATCTAGACAGTTCAAGACAACCGTTGAATTGAGTTTAGTTGTGGAACGGCGCTTTAAAAACGGAGGAAAAAACATGCGAGTGCTTTAAGGTCAAGCTGTAAACAGTTTTATATGAAAGCCGAGCTGCGCCAGAAAAGACTAAAAAAGAAGAGAAATTCATTATGAAGTCTAAACAATTTAAGTGTAACTAAAAGGCAAAACTCCACAGTGGCTGTGCAGCACTTCCAGCACTCTGGTAGGATCAATGAAAAATATCTTTTCCAAATATCTTTTCACTTTCTCCACTCGCTCCACGATCTGCAGCTATTGTGTGAAACTTTCCAGAGCGTTCAAAGCTGCGTGTAACAGTTTAAAATGCTCCACTGCTGCTGTATTTTATCTCAAATTTCTAAATCATTTAGAGAAAAAAAATACAATTTGAGATGCGAACATCAGGCCGCGATCGGAGCGGCTGCGGTGTCACGGATGCATCTATATGCATAAATCCTCAGAGCCGCAAGGTCGGCATATTTAGGAATGAGGAGGAGTGGTGGTGACTGTCATGACGGCGCATCTTCTTAATAAGCATGTCATCCTAATTAGTGGAGTAATTATGAGGCGCTAATGAGCGTTCAAAGGTAGCAGAAATGCAGCACTTCTCCCCTGACGTGGATTTGCAGGATATGGAGGAAAAAGTGCGGCGCGCTCAGCTCGCGCAGTGTGAGCGGAGAGGCTGCAGGTCTGCACGCGCACTCTCTGTGGATGAGCTCTGTTCTGGGAGCTGCCACCTCTCTCTGATAGCTGCATGCTGCTGCTGCTCCACTTTGTTTTGGCGGACGTGAAATTCCTCTCAGATGGATTTTTCTCTCCGCAGCCTGCGCACTTTCCCGGAATTTGATGATGGAGCATCGAGCGGGTTGAGCTTATTATTGTTGTTTTTTTTTTCCTTCTTCTTCTTCTTTCCTCTCCAGCAGGTTGATCATCACGCTGCTGCTGCTGCTGATGATGATTATTGATGTGAGACGGATGAAGATTTTATGCTGTTGTTCAGAAACCCGGATTTGTAGGTTTGTTCCTGATTTAATTGTTCATTTTTAGCTGTAATTAGGCAGGGCCTCGATCAGCTGAAGGGCGATTTATTTATTATATATTTCTCTGTTTTTATTTAATTGGTCTTTGAATGCAGCACATTACCAAGAAATGTATTGTAAGGAGCCAATTAGTGGAAAAAAAAAACTCACCGTTTTTACAAAAAAAATAACAAATGTCTGGTTTTAACCTCTTTTTGTCGATTTTTTCAATTTCTCTAAACTGACACGAAGCTGCAGCACAGAATGAAAATACTGAACTTTTATTAATAAGTCAAATGCTTTGAATTACCAACAAGCTGTAAAGCAGCAGCCTCTAATTAACAGCTTTATGTGTGGATTATTCACACATGCTCAAACGTTCAACGCTCAGTGTTTTCTTTTTCTTACAGTCTCTGGGACAATTAAATAAGAAATGGTGCTTATTTCAATTTCAACATTTAATCCAAAAATCGAAGAGTGCGTTTTCTATCCAGCCTGACGAGGAATAATTGAAATGAGTGTATTTTAGTTAAGCGTCTTTGGATGCTGCACGGTGGACTGATAGAAAAGTGAGCTGCAGCACGTTGATGTGGACATGCAGGACTCCTCTCGGTGCGTCTGGGCTTCTCCTGCATGAGATGCAGGCGCAGTTTGAGCGCAAGGCGGCGACAAAGCGAGGCCTGAGTGTGCAGGAGCGAAGTTCATGAGCACAGCGAGGCCTCAGCTGCCCTCCAACCAGCCCAAAGACTTCACTCCGACAGCTTGATATTAAATTAATACGGACTAATTATCAACCAGTCAGCCCCTGATGAAGCCGCAGACTAAAACAAAGTGACAGTCACAGAAACGCGATTAGAGCAACAACATGGCACAAATATAAAAGGCTTCTGCTCCGCGGTGGAAGCAATTAGAATATGCAGCCTGTAATCAGGCCTCTTCCAAACCTGATTCCTACAAATCGCTGCGTTCAGATCAAAGCGATGCTTAAACATGTCAGTCAATGGTGAGAGGCGCACGAGCTGCTCATCAGCCGCAAACAGGAACAATCAATCGCTTTATTAGCTTTAAGGCGCCGCAGGAGCAAATTGAATGCTACCAGTTAGAGGATGGTCTTATTGGCCCCGGCTGATGGTCGATGATGGGACGGTGTAATCGTGGCTGGCACCATATTGATTCTGCGGAGGCTTTGCGTGTAAGCTGTCACTTCACCGCTGGCGACCTTTAGGTTGCACAGTTGCAGCGTTTACAAAGAGACACCCCGCATTTAGACTGTCAATCACCGCGGGGAGGACGCTGGACCAGCCGGCCGCGCGCAGACACGCAGGGGGCTGTGCTCGAGTTGGACAGAAGACAGCAAAGATCACACTAAATTTAAGGCTGTGTGCGATTGAACCGTAACACGTTCAGGAAACTGGCGCACGTGGCCGCACTGGTGATCTATTGGTCTCATTTCTTTTAAATTACACAAGAATAAACGTCATTAGCAGCGGGATCCAATCAGGACACACATGGGAGATTAGTGATGACGAAAATATGCAAACAGAAAAATTACGAGTTACTGGCAGGATATTTCTATTTCTAATCATCCAATTAAAAATAAATGTAAATATATTTTTCATGAAACTTTAATTAAACTATCTGATAGAGATGCTGTTAATTCAATGGCTTTTCAGGGGGCAGTAAAAAAAAAAAAAAAAAAAAAAAAAAAAAACAGGAAACAGCAACAATGAGTGAAAATGTTTTTTATAAAGTTCATTTTAATCTTTGCTGCTTTTAACTTACAATTAAAAAAAATCAAGTTACATTTAAAATGAATAGAACTGAGTGTGTAATCTGTTACTGAGGAAAATAATCCCAGTCACGTGATCTAATATAAACACGTCATTTGAGCAATTAAAACGTGTTGATTCCAGCATTTTTTTATTTAATTATATTTATGGTGATGTGTGATAAATCATTTTCATTAAAAAAAAAAAAAATAAATCACCTTTTAAAAGAAGTTTTGTTTCATTCAGAAAAAAAAAAAACTTTAGAAAATGGAAAATCTGAAGAAATAAAGTTGTTGTTTTTTTGTTTAGTTTTTCTAATTAGAAACAGCTGAGTTAAATCTTGACTAATTGAACTTATGGCTTCATATTGTTGTGGCCTGAAAATGGCAGAGCAGTGGCATGTGCAGGGTGTGGTCTAATGTCTGGTTGACCATCCCATCAAAGTGCTTCTGTCCTTGACAGATGGTCCAAGAATTACAGTGATTAAAAGCTGCAGAGGGACGAGCTGTCTGAGGGAATGAACGAGTCAGAAGATCAGGACTAATCAAAGCTTTCTCTCCCAGACGTCTCCTCTGTGTGGTGGTCAGTGTTTATGCATTTATTAAAAGAACTAAACAAGCTAAATGCTGAATTTGTCCGTGTGTCAGAATGTGGTGCGACTGGCTGTCGAACCTCCATCAGGGCTCTTTAGAAAATGCACACCCTGCTGGATTATTCACAATCCCAAAAATCAAATCCTCTAAAATCCAAGAACCACGCTGGTGCAAATCACTCCGCTCCAATGAAGACTTACTTCGAGCAGGAAAAAAAGTGGAAATGAACCTGTGCGAAATATCTTCCCAGACTTCAAGACCGTTTTAACACCTGGGCACACGCAGGTCTCATGTGCTTTCAAGTCTCTGGCTGCAGCAAATATCACACGCTTCCTCTTTTTTTGTGTGTTTGTGTCGTTCCCGTGAGGTCACGGCGGTAAGCCAGAGGAGAGTGTGTGGTTTAGAGGAGGACTTCTGGAAACACGGAAGGTAACTGGTGGTTAAAGCACTTCCAAAACCTCTAACGAGCTTCAGCAGCTGGTGCAGAAGTTCAGAGGATTAAAGCACAAACGTGCTGCTCCAAAGAATCAAAGTCCTGCTGATGACGTGCGTGGACGTCAAAACATCTCTGCTTTCTGATCAGTGACAACGTTTGGAAAAATTCTGTTTAACTTTTAGGTGATAGAAGAAGATTTCTATCACTTCTCAATGAAACAAGTGAACTAATTTAGCTGTTTCCACTTATGTGCAAATGACCACAAATGATGTCAATTAATTCATCAAAATGTGTTCGAGGTCGACATGAAAATCAGTGCATCAGTGACTTCAATCTACCTGTAATTACAGAGATCTTCACACTCCACGAGCTCTGCATTGTGAGTGTATTTGCAGTAATATGTCAACGTGAATCGGACCTGCAGACCACTTTGTGGATGATGTCGGTGCAACAGTTTGCTCAACTCAGAGCTCAGCCCGAGTCGAACGAGGCTCTCGAGTGAACCTGGCACATTTCATCAGGAACGACGACAAACCGGCAAATAATTGAACTTCTGTTTGAGCTCCCCGAGTCTCAGCGCAGTAACTGAAAAGAGACACGATGGACATGAATTTCTGTGTATATTGTCAAACATAATGAGACAAACCCACAACGTAATGTTCGAGTTACACACCATCAACCTCAAGAAGGGACATCACACTGAACGTGTTTCATCTGCACTGTTTTCAACACTTTCACAGCCCAGTTAGCACTAAAATGAAGCACATAAAGACTTAATAAATGGTTTATAACACACTACAGTGATGTAACTGTAATCAGACACGGGGACATTTAAAGTGTTTATTAACGTATTTATTAACTGTTTTAACTGACTGTAGAAACGTATATGAGCATCTAACTGTTCATAAGCTGTTATCATAATTAATGACACACACACACACACACACACACACACACACACACACTTTAAGTATTTAAATTCATTATAAAGCGGTTTAAATTCAATGATAAATCACGTCGGCAGGTTTCAGACTGCTGAGCTCGAGAGGCTTCACTCAGCGCCCACTTCCTGGATTTTCTCCGCAGCTTTCGTCCACATTATTTTTAGATGGAGTTTGCTCAGTTGTCATGAAGATGGAGGAAGTATTTTTGATTAAAGCGATCATTAAAAAAAGACTTAAGCAATAAATAAAGCCTGTGATAGTAGAGTAGATGTATTAAATAAATACTGAATTCCTGGTTGTAAATAGATGAAGACAAACATGATTTCTGTGATTACAGCTGCTCTGTTTTACTGTCAGTCTTTGATTATCTGTTCATACACCAGCTGATGCCTCATTTATTAGATTAACAACTTTTAAAAATGACTTTATATTTATTACATCTACACTATAATGTGTTATAAACCAGCTGTGAAGTGTTCACTCCTGAAACGCTTACTTACAATAAAGAGCTGCAAGTTTCAGTGTGTTTCTGTGTTCATTATCAATGACCGGGCCTCTCCACTATTGATCGACTCGACCTGGATATTCTATTTTGCATCCTGCAGTAATTTGCATTTCTAAATCGAATGTAGGGATTCAGACTGTCAAACAGGTGAAAAGCAAACTGAACACATGGCTGCCTGCTGCAGTGAGCCGACGAGTGAATGTCCACACGTGTCTTCTGTAGGTTTTGGAGCCTGTAAGCTTGTTGAAGTTGGAGCATCAGTGTGTTGGATGCTGTGATAGTCGGGTGGACATTCGCTCCATTTACTCTCCTTTACAAGCATATTAGTGATCAGATCACACATGCAGGACAACGCACCTCTCCTGTGGCAAATGTACATTTTTTCATTTCCGTGTGATGGAGAAGGGCCGAGACGATGAGATGATGGGAATCAAATTTCAATGCAAAATTACATCCCAGGAGCTCTGGAATGAAAGGTTGCGGCGTGACAGTGATCTGACATTTAGGATGGACATATTGTATGTTATTCCAACCTCTGAACGTCATTTCCACTCATGCAGTAATGAAACATTTGACATTCAAGTTCAATCTGAAGTGCAGGTTAGTATTATTCTGTGCTGTACAATTCAAAATATGATGAAACAGGAGGGAGAGTAAAATCTGCTTCTATTCATCAAGGGTCCGCCTTAACATTTCCGGTCTGCTCTGAGAATAAAGCATCCTAAAAATATGAATTATGTGTAAGTGTGTGGTTTTTTTTTTAATGCTGGAGCATCAACCAGAGCTGTTTGCTGCCACTACAAATATTCAAGGAAAGCAGCGTCACCGCAAAGCATTCTGTTTTTCCTCCTCCGGTGTGAAATACATGATCAGAAATACTCAGGGAGTGCAGAACACGTTGATTTGAGAGTGTTCCAAACGCAGACTGGCCCTGACAAGGTTGTTATAACAGTCGGAGGGGTCTATACAACCACTTAATTACCAAAGCTGTCAGTCAAAGAGGGTCGCTGCTGGCTCCGTCCATGGCTGCGAGCGGCGTTCCACTAGTGATTGATCCATGCTGATGGCATCGCAAAAATAATTACAACTCGCCTCCTGATGTGTGATTCCATACCACATTCACGCTTCACAAAGGTAATCGGGGGGATCAGGAGGGGTCAGTGCCATTTCCTATTACCTGAAGTCCAAGCAAAAGGGTAAAACAATGCAAACAGAGTGAGGCGAGGAGAGAAGACGGCGGAGGGGGGGGCGGTGAGGAGGGGTGGCCGATGGACATTACGGATAGCCGAGGAAGCTCGTGTGCACTTTGTCAAACTGTGCTGTGCAATTTTTTTTTCCCTCCCCAGAGCCAGCAACAGCACACACTGTAACAGATTGATGGTGTCCAACACGGGGTAATGGAAATTCAAAACAATCACAGGGTCATTAAGTTGATTGGCATCACAATTGTCAAGCTGTTGGAGGCTAAATGAGGAGGGGGTGTAGCTCATTCACAAGAGTCTGCTTTCATCCGATGGCAGCGTTTGGTGTCTGAAATCGGCTGACACGGCTGCACAGGCACTCCCACCCCACGCAGGAGGGTCTGGGGGGACAAACTTTGCACCCGATAACAGTCCGACCATCATCACACACGTCTGAAAGCTTTCACTAAACATGAAACTCTGCAGCATTTTGCTCTTTTAACCAGATTTAAAAGAATATATAGTGTCAAATACATTCAAGTCCCAGTGTAACTTGCATTTTCTTTCACTTTGAGTGTATACAAGGAAAAACGGCTGCACATCAAGGCACAAACGTCCGACCAAAACTTTACCGTCCCTCGTAATTCTGTCCGTAATCAATATTTCTGATCTTCTTGTGCCAAAGCTTGGGATCACTTGGTTTAGCACCCTTTGGTGTTATGTTAATCGACCTTTTCCCTCACAGATATTTAGCATTGGTGACTATCAGTCGTTCAACTGTCAGGCAGAAGGAGCCCAAATCACAAGTGGAATCTGCCATACGGGTTCAGATGCACTTTGTGGAGGCATTTATATTCATGGCGAACGCATTAACCATCGTTAGCCGTCTCCCTGGTCTTGACACAGAACTGCAGCATAAGGAGGACTGGCGGAAACATGGTGCGTTAGTGCCACGCATGGCCCATCCTTCAATTCCTGACAAGACGCTCGCTCCCTTCACTGCAGAAGAACCGCGGCGGAGACACAAACAACACAATGTAAATTGTGAATCAAGCGAGTAAACAATGTACATATGGTATGTGCACCTGAAGGGACCATCCCATTCTCCTTGTGTTATTGTGAGCAGGCAAAGTGGAGGCATGATGTCACTAATGAACCCTGCAAAATACGGCGGTGAATAATGAAACACAACATTGCATTTTGCAACAGAAAGAATAAAAGGTGAAATCATCAGCAAGCAAGGGAGGAAAGAGTGAAAGAAAGCAAGCAATGATTAAATGATCAAAAGCTGGCAGAGCGAGTCTCTGTGTCACTGCAAGGCACACTCATCTACCCACAAGTGAAAGTTAGGTTTCAAGCACAGTGTAATTATAGCTGGGGATGTCAGTTTGACATTAATGCAGCCAGCAGAAATTCCCTAATTGGCCTCAGAGGAGAAAGTGAACCAGAAAATATATTAACATTTTAAAAAAGCATATTTTGCCTAATCCTTTCACTTTCCAACAATATTTGAAGACCAAAATGCCCCAGGCATGAGAATTTAAATGAGCAATTTTGTTTTTGAAGGAAACGGCCAATGAGACAGAAAATAGACTAAAGGGAAATCATTAGTGTATGAGAGATCCTGACAGGCTCGCCTTGCTGACTGGCTGGCCTGTCACTAGGAGTCTGTGTTCTTCAGCTCCACGCTATGAGCTAAGCTGATAACATGAAAAGACCCATAAACGTGCAGCCAGAAGTCAAAGCCTATTATCTAGAAATTCAAATGCGGGGGTAAGGATGAGAAAAAAAATGTGGGAGGGGGAGGCCTAGCTCTCTCTGTCTCCTGTAGGGGAAAACTGGCCAGATCGAGAGATCTTGTAATAGGCCCTGTTATCCGACACAAACGTGTGGCAGCGGCGCTGCCAGAAAATATTGCAACAAATCATAACATCACTCAAAAAAGGGGGAAGATAAAAGCAGAAAGAACATGGATGGCAACAAACTGCTTAAAGTTAGGAAGAGATGCAATGTCACATGTGCCCAGGCTGATGTGATATGACCGTATCAGAGAAACACAGCTAAGTGCAGTCAGGAGACGTTAGCCCAGTCCCCCGGTGATGAAGCAGCTGAGGCAAGCATCGCCCCTGGCGTGGGACTGCAGGGCAAACTGCTCAGGCTGGAGAGCCTTGCCCTTTTGAAACAAAACAGAGAGGAATGGCCAGGGGAAGCTAGCCGGCCTCAGCAAAAGGGGCCAGGTTTATTTCCTCCAGCAATAAAGAGAAAAAAGAATGATTGAGAAGACAGAGGAAAGTGAGAACAACAACAGATCTCGGCGCTTGCGTCTCTTTTTGTGCGACAACAAAGGGCATATGATATTCCAGCCTCCTTTACAGCTGGCTGGTCAGAGGTTTCTTCTGGCACCTCGGCATCCTCCGCTTTATTCTGCTCACAATCATGCAAGGACGGCTTGCCAAGGTATAAGGATTTGATTTTTTTTCTATTAGGCTGTTACCCTGAACACAGCAATTTAATCAGGCCCTTTGATAAACATTTGACACAAAGCAGTGGGCTTCTGTCTCTGCTGCCTACAGCCCAGGGCAAGAGATTGAGACTGACGAATTTTCATCCACAATTTTCTCTATTTTAACTCCACCTGTCAAATGGTATGCCAGTCAGTGTGACACAAAGATGGGGGAAATCAAAGCCTCTCTCATCTTAAAGGAACACAGACGTGCAGAGGGGCTGCAAGTTTAGCAGGGATTACGACGGCACACAGGCAGACAATGAACCGATGCAGATCGGGCGCCAACGGTTCCGCTTCTCTGCATGCGCTGCAAATGAACGCAAACAGTGACATAACGCTAATCACCAATCAACAGCCGGCTCATACTGCATGCACAGGAAGCGCACACCAAGATGGAAGCACAATCATCTCCTTGAGCAAAATGTCAAAAACATCCCGAACCCCTCCCTGCTGGAGATACCTACTCCGCTATCAGCCCGAATCCTCCCAGTTCTCAACAGTCATTTGCAACAAACATCTAACTAGAGGAAACTACAAACTACAAACCATTTGACCCTGAAGCACAGAGTATGGAGCAGCCCTTTCTCGCCCAATGGAAGCAGGCTCAGGTCACCAGGGTCAACACCTTCTTTACTGAGCCTACAGCAGGATGGAAGCCGCAGACTGGCGTAAACATCGGGGGACTCAACATGGCCTGAGAGCTTTGCAGACCCGCAGCAACGCTCCCCAGAGACCGTGCAGGAAATGTGCGCTACAATAACGCTACACAAGCAGCAAATCTACATGCAAAATGTGATTATCTATTCATTAACTCCCATAATTGAGGTGAACGGTGCTAGTTACTAGACTGTCATAGAGGCTGCTCTTATTTGCCCCTCTGGTACCAGCCGGCGCTACAACACAGGGAAGCAAAACATAACACATACAGCATTCCAGAGGCATCAATGCTGAGAATAAATGATATGACCTCTGGCTACAGTATGGCCTTCAAATCTAAATCCCTACCTGACCAGCAAGAATCATCCTCCTTTGTTCATTCTTCCTGCATACCAAGTACGTTCTGCACTGAATCACATCTCCATGAATCTTTTGATTCCTTTCAATCAGTTTCAAGGACTGTAAACAATGGGGCTGCGAGTGTGATAGGAGAGGAAATCTACCTCAGCTCAATTAAGGAGCTGCCCCGCAGCCTCCCGCGGCCCTGAGAGATAGGAGCTATAATTAGAAGAGGGCAGTTAACTTGCAGACATTATTGATGATCCGCTCCTGACACCTCCCTCATGTTAGCATTAGCATTTTCCCTGAGCTGGGGCTCATGTCAAGAGAGGCTGGTCTCTCAGAGTCCGTGTCAGCAGGGGGGCTATATATGAGCTACACGGCGAGTCCACATTATGGCTGCAGGAAGGGAGAGAGAGGGAGAGAGAGAGACACCCGGGCTCTCCTTCAGGCCCCTCTTGGTGCTCGTCCACCTGATGGGAACACGGAGACTCGGCTGTTCTCCCCCTCATCAATACAGCAGGGCTCTTTGTCAGTAATTTGCAATAAGTGTCCGCGCCACATCTTAAGGGACCTGGAAATCATTACTGGCTGAGGCCCTACTCTGCTACTAATTGGATGCGTTGGGCCTTATCAACTGAGGATTTTCCGAGACCTTTGACAGATACCAATTCGAAAATCATTGTTCAGTTGTCAATTTAAGAGACCGTTAAAAGAGCTTATTTTAATTTTAATTGGAACTTCCTCCTGCCTTCACAGTGTGCTGCGAGGATTAAAAATGAGCTCAGGGCATGTGTGTGTGTGTGTGTGAGTGTGTGAGTGTGTGTGTTCGCACTCCCTCAGAAGAAGAAGAGGGAAACTATGCAGGTCAAATTGGCGGGTAACAGTTCTGACCGGCGTACGAATGAAGACAGCACGCACACACATTTAGTTTACAAGAATCCCCCAGCTTTCCTGGGACTTCATCATCAACATCAAATAAGTCGGAATCTGAGCTGCAAAGCTCCCAATTAAGCAAAAACCGCATCCGCTTAAGATGTTTGTTGGGGAGTGTGCTGGGACCATCATCGATCACCCCCAGTAAACTGACCGGCTGATAGTGCTGCCCTAACATATTTATGTGCTGCACTCTCTCAATGACCCTGAACTGAAACACTCTCTCGGCTTTAATAAGGCCTGGGAAGGCTCAGTCCTGACTACGTATGCAGCTACGCAGGGGGAATGGCTGCGAACGCTGGCAGATGCGGCAAAAAGCTAATATGCGTAAACGGGCGTAGGGCTCCAATGAGCCGCTGACGGTGACGGGGCCACCCAGGAGCGGAGGGCGCGGGGCCGAGGGCGAGGGGCCGAGGCTCGGCAACGGATGGGAACCGAATTGTTTTGACACCGCTGATAATTTAAAACGCCAGTGATCCCTTTTCAAACCGCGGCGTCTTTGCTTTGAGTGATATCACCCCGACACGCCGCCGATGTAAAACAATTCAAACCGAGGTTCTGCGAGCGTGTAATGTTTGACAAAAACAGCACACCGTGTTTTTCTTCTTTTTGCTTAAGTAAATAGAGCTGTCATTTGATAATAAACCTGGCATTAATGTTAATTCTACCATCCAGTATTTGCAGTATTAGAGGCTTAGAGCAGGAGAGTAATACTGTTCAGAGGGTAATAAGTGTCTAATTAAGGACTAGACAGGAGGGAAATTGCCAAGGTATGAAAGAGCTTTTTTTCTCCTCTCTCTCCTGCTTTTTCACAACCGTGTCTCTGGGAGCCGGCGTTGTGTTTGCCGGCTGTTTTACTCGCTGTCAGAAAGGATTTGAGGCAAGGAGCCATCTAAGCATGCGTACGAGGGGATTCATTTGACCTCATTATACATCAATAAAGAAGGAAGCCGGTTTACTAAATATCACCATGCTGCCCGCACTTCATGTCAGATCATGCAGGAGTGTGCTACAAAGATGATTCCAGAAACGTCTGGTGAGCAGAGAGGGAAGGGGAGGGAGGCGGGGAGGAAGAGGGGAGAGAGGGGGGAGGACGGGGGGGACGGGGGGGGGGGTTGAATCCTGACTAGCCAGGAGGGATTCTGACAAGCACAGAAAAAAAGCAGATACGCAAAGCCCTGTTTAAGAGCAGAGCAACTGAAGAAAAAGATTTATGCTTTTAATTAATGGCAATTAAACCGTGCCTGTTGGGCTGGCCTATGGCAATTGTTCTCAGTAAAAAGGAGGCCGAGCTGGTGACAAGCATTTGAATCCACTAAGTTCTACCAGGGGAGCTGACACTGCAGGCATCAAACCTAAACTAAATCAATAAAAGAATTAAACTTTTATAAATTGCATTTTGACAAGTATCAGATAGCGCTAAGCTTTGATATTACGAATTCCTCCGAGGTGATGCAAACAAGGAGAGGCACACTTAGAGATCCAAACAATCAAAGGGTCTCGTTAGCAAGTGCTGTCAGATGCAGCAGTGCTATTAATTACTACAAATTAATGTGACTCTCTCCACCTCTGCTGATTGGAATGATAATCAAGCTCGGCTCTGCACGGGGAACATATGCAACCCTGCCAAAAATAATAAGGACAGAAACCAACAGACGCTCCTCTATAGTTGTGTTTACAAGCCCAAAATGCTTGTTGCTTATTTTATCCTGCAGCCACACACACACACACACGCACACACACATAAATATGCAATCCTGCACCGCTCTGCTAATTTGCTATGTATGTACATAAATGTACATAATGCGTTTTTTCACTTGATTTTTCCACGAAGCCCTAAATCAGTCGAAGACATAAACAGACTTCAAGGCTGCTGATCGGCTCCCTCCCCAACACACACACACACACACACACACACACACACATTTGAAAGACAAAAAAGTAGCAGTTAAACTGAGCAATATGTGTTCAGACAAAAGTAGGCGTGACAGTGTCTAGAAGGGGAGCAAAAAAAGGGTGGGGGGGAATAGGAAGTGTTCAAAGCTGGCATGACGGCTCAAACGTCCTGTCACTTAAATCACTGTTCATATCTCCACGTCACGAATCCAGAAACGCATCCAGCATCGCGGTGACATCACGCTCCCGAGCGCCAACAGGCTTTCTAAATGAGACTGAAAGCAGTAATTACCGCACGCCCCCGCGCTAAATTGTTTACCATGAGACTGATCCAGCTCGCTAGTGCTGCTTACTCACCCAATTTTTCATCCTTAATATCGAGATCTTTCATGGCATGCAGCTAACGCTCGTAGTGGGGCACGCCGGAGCTCACACCAGTCTAATTTGTTCAGCAGTTATGTATTATTCATTATTATTCAATGCATTTTCAGAGTGATTTGCAAATTCTATCGGTATACTTAAGTTTACACACATAATACAAAATGTAAGATTTTATGTTTCCCTACAAGACACAATCGCTTTAAGGGAAATACATTTTACAAAAGTTGGCAATGTAAATTTAATGGCACAGATAAATGGATACTCTGCCTTGTGAACATTAATATGTGGAAATTCTTTTAATAACCGCAGACAGTAAATGCCCAGCACAGCATTTGAAGCCAGGCCGGATAATGAACTGCGGCGGAAATATCTTCATTCTTTATTGGCAGGTGAGTGTCGTCAGCGGCACGGAGCACCAGCTGGCCTGCAGGTGTTCGCCCTTGTTGACGTGATTTTTAAGCGTAGCCTACATGAGCTCATTCCCTTAATAAATTTGTCCCAGGCTCCACCTGGCTTTGGCGACCCCCTGACCCCGGCAGATCTGCGCACCCTCGAGGACCCTAATCGTGACCCGGTGGAGACTTGGAGCGTGTTATTAGCTACCGTTTCTGCTGAGATTTGAGCGAGTAACGCGGAGGCTGTCGAGGTCCCAGCGGCTGAGAACATAACCTCTCCTCTCCCGGCTCTAACCGGGGAACTTAGGAGGGACGGCTCCACTATCAGGCTAATTTCTATGCAATTCTCGCTCTCTGATCTCAAGTTAAAAGACAACGTCGACACTCTTAAGAGCACGCTCCACTCTTTTGTGCATAATGCGCCTAAAATTCAGGTCATCTGTTGTATTTTTAATTTTTGACAAAGTACTCCACCTTTAAGAGGAAAAATGTAAAACAGAGGACGCGACACTCATGTTCTGTCATTACCTATTCCCATTGTCACTGAGGTGCTCCAACAGAAATGTGCTGCAATGCAAATCAATGCTACAATATTAACGCAGGAACCTATAGAAATGTGCACGTATACAGAGATACTGTCTCAGTTTGCAATAAAGAATGCATCACATTATGTGTAACCTCCTCCTCTGATTTTAATGCTTAGCATTTATATGCAGTTAGACCTCATTATGATAATTTGATATTTTGACTGAATGGCTAGGGGCAGGATTATAAGAGAAGTCTGTTTGAGAATGTTAATGTGTGCCTTTGAAACTAATGCATGTATTTATTGATTTTTCACTCCTAAATCTATCCTTCTTAAGTTGTCATGGTTTAGTTGGAGGAGGAGGGACGTGGGTGTCTTTTTTTAACAAAGTGGTCAGGGCCCGATCTGGCGAATGCGAGCGGCGCGCAATCATTAACATCGAATCCCTCACAATCGTGTGTTACGCCTCATCTTCTTCTTCTTTTTTTTAACTCGCACCTTCAATGTCACATTTCACAGATGTAGTATTAGCTACGAGACACAAGCACAGGCAGGAACGGGTGGAGAAAAACCTGGCGGAGGAGAATCTGAGAGACAGATTAATGCCTTGCTGGTACTTCAGTGTATCAGGACAAGGATTACTGCAGTAACAGCTGCGCCCACGAGTCCCCTGACTGAGAAGAATTACAAGTATTATCACCTACATCATTAAAGTAGGGTTCATAGATGTGGAATGGCTTCAATCAATTCATCCCCAGATAACACCGAGCCAGCTGGACCCCCTGCGTGAGAACTTGACTTAATTGGCCAATAAGTGGTGGGGAAGGGTGCATGCTATTTGATCAAATTACGGGGCCCCAGCGAAGGGATTACAATTTTCGGATGAGTGCAGGAGGAGGCTGGCGGCGGAGGCGGGCTGCGGGTCAGGGCTACCGTTAGCATGGGCCCAAATAAGCCTGTCCGTGGCTAAGTGTGAGGCCAGTGAAAAATGGTGGCCCACTTGGCACTAAGGAAGGGGAGGAAGAAAGCCGTATCCAGGTCAGCCTTTTGCTTGGGGAAATATACTCATTCATCATCCCCCCTTGGCCTCATTTCTGGCTGGTGATACTTGTAAACTAATAAGTTCCTTGTGCTATTTAGTTAGGATCATTATGCTGCAAATTCAGTAACTTTTACTTCATTCATACAGTGTGAGGAGAAGCAGATAGCAGCTCACAGAAGAGAGATAATGAAGCCATACACTACAAGGCAGTGAGTAACTGGTGCAAAAGAAATCTGCTCTTCCCGTCTTGAAATCAAGGTTGAGACGCTTCGACGTTCGCGTCACGTACGGCAGAGCAGCTTTCGCCATGTTGTACTGCGATTTCAGCTGATTATTCAAATGTTTAATTAGCATTCAGATGTATGGTTAGGCTCTCGTGGCCATAATGCATACACAACGAAATCTGCTCCAGTAACCATAAAACCAGCCAAAAAAATTGGAGCGATAACAGGAATTTAAATTAGTTAAAATGCCAACGCTTCGCTGAAATTACCTCTTTGCAATATTCATGGGTGAAATGGCTTGGCTGAAAGGCATTTTCATTATCATTATTCCTAAGTAGAGTACAATTTAGTCATCAGTGCCCGACTCGGTTGCAGTTCTTTTCGGAGGTGGGAAGGAATTCACCTCTACAGAACATGAGGGTAAAGAGACTCTAATTAGTGCTGGGGCCCTGAAAGGCAATAGAACATCTGAAAATGAGTTGGACTTGACTCTGTTTACAAAATGGGGATTCATGATGCAATTTCAGCCTGTGCTCGTGTGTGTGTGTGTGTGTGTGTGTGAGGGGAGGAAGAGCGGGAGAGCGTGTCTCCGCAGCCATTTCTCAAGATAATTCCTTGCTGGAGAGCATGTTTGTCATCGCTGTTAGAGTGTGGTGCACATTAATTCTAGTTTTGCCGTAGTGTAATTCTGGCAAAATGAGCGGCCCTCCAGGGGGCCCTGCATGTAGACTAACTACCGGACAGAATTAGACTCCACAGTCCCTGCTATTCATAATGTCATTAATATAAAGGCAATTAAATGAGTTTTTAACCTCCAACCTCTTATCGTTATTAATGAACAAGCAGATGGAACAAAAACCCACCCGAGATGAAGCTGGTAATTATCTTTGCATCAGGCCTTTGAAACAGGTTTGGAAATTAAAGCTCGGCGAATGAATTGTTGGGGTTTGTTTCCAGGCGGACCCAGAGGGAGATGATGTGGTTTAATTTAATCACATGATGTCATAGCAGGAGGGTTAATTAGATGGGTTTTTACTGTCGCTGGGCTCGGTGGCCGACGCGCTGGCATGCTCAAACTCACGCAGCACCCCCCCCCCCCCCAACTATCAAACTGTCAACCTGGTCATTAGTATCTCGTAGGCTTTCACTGTAAAGAACACTTGTGTGGGAATGAAAACACAGTATGAGCAGGATAATTAAAAAAAGGGATGGGGATGGAGTGCCTGAAGGTCGTGTTTTCTCATACCCTCATTATGGCCTTATTGCAGCAGTAATTATGTAAGTGATTGCGCAGCTCAGCCGGCGCCATCGAGCTCCTAACACGGTGACATTATGAAGCACCGCGGCTCAATTTCACGGTGAGGAAGAGAAGCTGCTCTTCGGCTCGTTCGGAGTCACAAAACTCGTTTGACCAGGAGCAGAGTGAAGAAGCAGCACAGACAGGGCAGGTTTTTCTTCTCTAACCCTCGCTGCTCCCCAGACGGAGCGGGTGAAGGTCAAGGGTCATCGTCACTGTGTACCCAGTTCTGCAAACAGCTCATTAGCGAGTCGGCGGTCTCACAACAGACAGCACTCTTGGGAGCGAGGTCGCGCTCGTACCTGCTCCACGCCCCGTTTGTTTAGAGGTCTCTTTAGGGACTCTCTCATGCTTTTCTCTCTTCTGCTTCATGTTTAATTAATAATTAACTTATGTCAACCGCTTGTTTACCCACATGGGGTAACACAAAAAGAGATGAAAATGCTGCGACGCCATGACAATGATAATTCACGTTTATTGCTAGCTTGTTAGCTCAGCCCTTCTGGTCTTGTAATTACTGCCCTTTGGTTACAAAACGCCTAATTTATGGAAGATACAGAAAATACTTTTGCTTTATTGATGACAATGAATAGAAACAAAGGACATAAAATCTTTATTTCAAGGTCACGGTTCTTTCTCATGGTGAAAAATATGACATATGCCCGGTGGGTGCTGCAGCTGGAGGTGAACCTCAACTTAATCTCACAATTTCCAGTCTCACATTCCCGGCATGGCTCTCAAATTGGAAAAATAGGTGTGAGTGTGATATTTCACAAGTCCTTGGACTGCTAACTAAGCTGTCAAACGGGTAAACTGCGCCCCATCTTGCTGACAACAATCCGCAAATGAGCTACAAGTAATTTACTGTGATTATACTGGCAAATGAGTCACTTTTTTTTTCTCCTCCTCCAAACAGCCTGAGTCTGACAGGAAGACAGAAAGGCTACCCATCAAAGTCCTCACCTCACCTCATTTGGCTAATGCATTTGTTTGAAATCTGAGTGTTATTCAGCAATCATGACAATTACCGGTGAAATGAAGAGTGACAGGGGTCAAAGCCTGACGTCTTTATTACAGTTGTCTCCGATCACAGAAGGCACGGCTGTGGTGGGAGCGCCCGGACTCGCGGCCAGGCTTGACAGCGTATAAATCCGTCTGTCTGAAGGTCAACAGAAGCGAAGAGGTTCCCCAACCCCGTGACCCACAGGTCCGACTTGACAACTCTATCTATAGCCTGTGCCCATGACAAAGGCACCGCTGACAGATGGAAGGAGGAAATAAAAGAGCAGGCTGCACTTGTGATGACCTGGACGGTATCTTCTGCAGGAGGATCACCGCGTGGTTAAATGTCGGCTCCACAGATTGATTCGCTCTGTGGTTTTGATGGTTAAATGTCTCATGTAAATGGCTTTCTGTGCTGTGGGAATATAATTATCTTCTGGGAAGTCTACATTTTCAATGTAACGTGAACCAAAGCAGTGAGGAATGGAGGAAAGTAGTTAAATACATCACTGAAGTACTATTTTGATGTACCTGAGTATTTATGCTTAACTTTATTTCTAAGAGAAATATTGTACTTTTTCTCCGCGACCATTACCTGCCAGCTTCAGTGACTGGCTGCTTTACAGATGAAGGTTTTTACACACAAAAACATCTAATGCATTTATTAAATATGGCGCCACAGGTTAAGATCCGACCCGAGTCGGACGGCGTTCTGTTTCCTCCGTCCACACCGAGCCGAGGCCGCTGTGTCGCCCTGTGCTGCCTGCATCCTGCACCCTCTGTCCACACGTCACTGCGAGGCTGCGTTCACAGCCTTCTCGCTGTCAAATCTCATCAGAGCCACACACGTTTTACATTTTACATAACCAGCTGCTTCGTTATCATCCGCAGTGACGACCAAATGGAAATGCCTCTGTGTCGTCGATTTCCCTGCGCGGTTTTTGGTAGTTTTAAACTTCCCTGATGACCAATTTGTTTGACTTTCTTCATGCTTAACTAAGCTACATGATGAGTTATGAACCGTCTGAAGAGGCCTATGTGCTGTGTTCATGTGCTCCATCATAGTCGGGTCGTTAAACATTAAAATACTGCTTACATGTAAATGCATCAGTAATAATAATTCACTGATATAATAAATAGCTATGTAACATGGAGAGGAACAATCCTGCTGTATCTTTTATGGTTTTTAAGTACATTTTGCTGGAAATTCTTTTGTACTTTTACGAATTTTACTCAGAATACCAGCTAAATGCGTACTACCGTGGCTGGGCGATGGAGTTGAAATCATAATCATGATGTAAGAATGTTTTCAGATATCATATACAGTCATAATATGGAAAATATACATATTATCATAGCAGGAAATAACATTTAAAGCCATTCTATTGTCATTATATAAGACTGAGCTCCTCACTAACTTTAACAGCTCATTTTGTTTTGTTTGTTTGTTGTTTTTTAGGAAAGCTTTCTTCAGACAACAGATTGTTAAAGGATGAAACCACGACAGGATCATAATATGACAAAACGATTCACGTTAATAAATGTTAACACTGAAGTATCATCCAGTCCTTATTATAAAAACATTGAGTTCACATGATATCAGTCATGCAGTGTGAAATTCCTACAGAAAATCCCAGTAAAACATTAAAAAGACACAGAAAGCGAAGTGATTCTGGACCTGGAGCCCAAAGTTTCTGCTCTAAGGACTCACAGGTTAGCTGGGACTGTTCACACTAACTGGACAACATCCTCCTCCTCAGCAGCCACATTTGAGAAATTGTTGATTAATTGCAACCACACTAAAAGTAGAAAGTGTCCTCTGATGTGTCTGGGTATCTTTTTGCCAGCACATGCTCCTGGCCCGGGCCCCTGTGGCTCTGATGGCTTTAATTGACTGTCTCGCTGTGATTAATGGTCACATGTTAAACATGCACATCGTGGACATTCTTACACAGATGCAGAAGGCAATTTGAGGGAGAGGGGCCATCTCTGGAGAAGCACTTATCTCTGACTGTGAGCTCAGCATTTGGGATGGGACGGCTGAGAGGAGCACCGCTCTGGTCTGCAGGCCCCAGAGCCGACCTACGCTGCATCGCAGTGACATTGAGGATATTTAAAGAAATGGCCTCCCCCCACAGGGCCTCAGACAATGGGGCTCTGGTAGCAAGGAAATTCACGGCTGAGGCATGATAAAAGGTTGGAAAACAGAGATGGGTCCACGGTTTTATCAGTCTTTGAAGCTCTCCAGCAGAAATAGGAAGCATTAGTAGGATAGTGACAGAAATAAGAGGCGCAGCACTCATAAAAAGTACCTTGAAATAAATGTAAAACACTACGCTAAAAGTATTTTCCCTCACATGCTTCATCTTGTGTCCATGAAAATCCTTAAGCAGTATCAACTTCCATGTGTGATCACAGTCCTGCGATCCCCCTGCACCCCTCCTTTTGGTCACGGCTGCAGATTACAAAGCTTGCCACTGATCTGGGCTTTAAGGAACTAAGGGATTCACCGCAGTGACAGTGTTTACACAGTGGGGTCCACATGGCAGGGCTCTGTATGGAGGCACAGGCCAGCATCAATCAACCCAGCACCAGGCAGCCACCAGCCATCAGGACCAACCACTGCTCAGACTGATTATCAGGGTAGCTTTTACATCATTAGCCCAACCCCCTGCCCCCCGTACCACACATCCTGATGACCAACAAGGCTTGGCAGGCCACCGCTGAAATGTCTTGGCCAACATAACCAAGGACCCACCATTACCTGGAGCCACATAAGCACCAAACAATTTGACCCTGTTCGCCGAGGGGCGGCCGAGGCAACGTGCAGGGAAGAAAAAATGCAACTGGAGACAAAGCCCTTGAATGAGAGAGGTCAGTACTGGAGCATGTGATTGAGCTAATTGAAATCAACATCCATGATTGGACACGCAGGCTAGGGCACTTGGCAGCGCGTCTCATGCCAACATCAGTCACCGTTCGCGCTGCCCTGCCGGCAGTGAGGGCAGCCTGCTGAGGAGTGGCAGGGGTCGCATGCCTGTCATGAGCGCGGCGAGCGGGGATCATAGAGGAGCTTCTGCAGCGTCACTGGTGCTCTCCGCGGCCGCATCGGCGCTCCTCCACAAGGACATCGAAGATATGGATCGGAGGGAGCTCCGAGCCTTCACTCGGAGTCTGGACGCGACTGGGTCCAGAGCACTCTCACCTCCCAGCAGGCTGCCTATAGGCCAGTGTTAATGGTGGCTGCTCCACAGAGCCATGCCAGCCCCCACACTCCCCCAACAACTCTGGGACCACAGTGGCCCAGGGCTGCACACATTAATGCTACACTAATTAGCAAAGGAGCTGACCAACCAATTATGCACAGTTCAGTCAAGATTCAGAGGTTAAAGGGTATTCTAATGCCGCATCACACACTTCAAAATGATCTAAATGTACAGTACAAACGAGCCATCTGTGGGGGTCACACTCTGTATCCCAAACCCACCACCCACACCCCGATGAGGTGCATGTTCAGCTCACTAATTCAAACTCACACCGACTTCACGCTGCAGATGCATACGGAGCATGAGAGCACAGCGGTTTAGCATCAGGGAACGTTTGACAACAGCATAAATGACACAATACAAGCTGAATTCAAGCAGCATGTGCACGTTTTGCTACAGAGATGTAATGATTCCTCTGACACAGCCTGCTTTGTTGAGGGTCTGACCCGAAGAAAAGGATAGCAGCTTTATTTATCGGCCATCGCTTTATTTAAAAGAGAAAAACACAGTGACCCATTTCTGCCACATGCTTTTGTCAGGGGTTGTTACACACTAACACTGAGCGCGGCCAAACACAGCAGAGCTGACAAAATGTGACAGAAGTCGAGCCTTTGTTTGAATTCACTGAATGACAATTGACCAATCGCAGTCCCAATACACTTAGAAGCTAGCCAATAACCACAGCTTCTACCTTTGATGTGTACAGTCAAGGCGAGCATCGTGCATTGACGCATGCTCATAAACAGCATGCAGCGCGCTCCAGCCGCAGCTCACATCTTTGGAATTTCCTCCGCTGTGTGCATGCGTCGCTTCCTGCGAATCCTCGAGCAATTCAACTCAGCGAGAGATGGCGGACTCCGCCACTGCATGCAAACTATATATGGAGAGATAACTAATACATTTAACGGCTAAAACCAGCCATAAATAGTACGAAGAGCTGAATTCCTAACAGAAGAAAATTAATGTCAACAATTCAATCTACACTAACAAATTAACCTTAACTTACCTTCTCGTGGCATTTCTTAATTGCCGTTAAACGTCTTTACATACTTGCATGCATGATACAATCATATACGCTTGTTACAGAGTGATCAAACTTTGCATCTGGCACTGGTAACCAGGGGGAAACCAGTCTCCTGCACAATTTCTGAAATCTACCCACAGCCCAATTAGCAGGGATGTTTAAAAGACCAGACTTGTGACCAGAAGGTTGGAATCCCAGCTGGGACGCTGCTGTGTATCTAAGGTACTTAACCTGAATTGCCTCAGTAAATATCCAGCTGTATTAACAGATATAGGACATACAATGGGAACACACTTACCCTTCATATGGGATTTAATGGGCAACATGAGCACACTGTCAGTTTTGCAGCTTTTTCTGCAAACAACATCAATAACTTTGCACAAATGAAAAGTTTGCTGTCATAAAAGCAGCAACAGCAGAAGGCTATGTATTATCCCAGAGGCGGCCATTACTGTGCCTTTGTCCTAGCGGGATCCACAGTTCACTCCATTGGACCGCAGTCATTTGTATGCTGTTCACACGGCACTGATCATCTGCCACCATCTGCATAGTTTTACTGCCTGTGATCATGGTGCTGTTCTGAGGGGCTGTCATTATGCTTTACAGCATTGTTAAAGGCTGCCCGGGCGCAGCATCACAAGAAACGGCTCACTCACTCAAACATCCCCTCTGCCTCTCTCTGTATATGTCCAGATCGAGGGTTACAAAATACACCTCATCTGCTCACAAGCGCCAAAAGACAAAACTGACCAGCACTTTGCGAAGTGATACACAGAGCCACCGAGGCGAGTCTGGACTTAAAAGCTCTGCGTTCGGCAGAGCTGTGAGCAACGCGGACTTCTGACTCCTCGTTCCTCGTCTGATGGACAGACACATAAAACATCCCCTCAGACGACAGTACCGTCACACGGCTGCTTATGTATATTGTAAATTACTTCAATATGAAATACATCAAGCCCAGGGTTATGATATGTAACACCATATTACCTATTCAATGTAGATAAATCATGCATTTTAGTGCGCTATGAAAACAAGAATACAGAACTTCTTTGAATAATGACTTTCCAGTGATTTAATGCTGAAGTCTACTTCCTTTTGAGAGTCCCAGGTGCTAGCACTTTGCATATTGTTGTGAATAACATCCGTTTGTGTGATGGGGGAGAACCTAGCATTGCCCCTTTGGCAATGTAAAGCAGTCCTTTAGTGTGAATCACTTAGCCGGAGGTTACCGCTTCAAATTCTTGAAGTTAGAGGCAAATCAAAGGCCTGATGTAAATGTAATTATTCAAAAGACAGTCAACTATTTTGTTAAAGTGGCAGCTAAACATTTCACATTCACATCATCTGCAGCTGAGCTTTTAATAGTTTCACTCATGCTATTACTGGGCCATTTGTAACGTAATGCTTATAGACGAGGCGCGAGGAGAAAGACGAGAAACGCTGTAAACGTGACGGATCTGCTGGAGTAAAACGTTCCTCGTCAGTCTGCCAGGTTGCCGTTTCTGTGTTCGAAGATGGCTTGATGGCTTTTACGGTTTTACAGGATCGTCGCTGAAACATCAGATCCACCACGTCGTTTACTTGGATTTTATTCAAATTAATTCAAATGAATTATGAGTTTGTAGAAATGTTTGTGTTTGTAGAAATTGTTACATTTTCTTTAAAATGTCCTAGATTTTTTTATATATTATCCTTAAGAAGACATCAGAAGCACTTCCTTCTTTCCATCTGCGAATCAAGCGTCCTCAAACCAGAACAAATGTTAAACACTGACGTGACTCGTGAGCTGGGTGGCAAACTGATCAGTGTCTGTACAGTGCAGATTATCTTTCAACACTGTTGTTGCTAATTTGACTGGAAACGTATCAGCAAAATGAAGTCAGACTTTGCAGGAATTTGAGGCGAGTTTACAGAACGAGGAGCTTAGAAAAAGGAGGCGGTGGGCTCGAGAAGGCCTATTGATTTCTAAAATACATTCTAAAAGGTCCCATGCCTAACTTTAGTTTGACAGCTGGATTTGTGAAGACTTTGAACAACTCCAGAACAAGGGTGCTGAGATAACTCTAAAAAGACAGCGCTGGTGTGGACCGGGCTAAGAGGGCCTTAAGGAGACGTTCAGAAACAGTTGACGACTCCGCTTCAACCGGCACGCAGGGCCGACCCTGGGCCACAACCATTAATGGTATGGGAGGATGCTGGAAAAACGCTTGGCCCAAATTTGCATGTATAAAACGCCAATGGCACATTCGGATAACAAGACAACAGAGGAGGAGGAGGAGGAGGAGGAGGAAGAGGCAGGGTGGGAAGAGTCAGCAGCATCTTTAATAATATCAGGGAAAACTCAGAAAACGAAAACTCTGCCTATAGGTATGGGGCTAATTAACAAAGTTTTGTCTGAGAGAGGAATCCAGGGCAAAAGAGAATGGTTAGATTCAATATTCCCCAAAGATTGTCTTCAAAGCTTAAACCGAGGATATTAAATGCATCAGAAATAATAATAATGCGAGCGTGTGTGTCACTGCTGGCGGCTTCCGTCTCTCTGACGGTAGGCGAGATGTGTGTGTGCGTGAGCAGCCGCTGTTTGGGAAGGAAGCTTTAAACTCATGAAAAACCGTAGCGTTCGCAATCAGCAAACACCAGTTTTCATGAAAAGGAAGAATATTTTCATACATGCATGTATTCACAGACGAGGCGCGCACACACTTCCCCCTCCATGAGACCGTCCCCTGGAGATCCCCCATTACTAATTAAAACTCTTGACAAACCGTCTGTCTGCCTGGAACGTGGTCACCATAGGACCCCCGCGTGTTGATGAGATGATGAACAACGCAGATGAGCAGAAGTTTATTTTCTAACACATTCTCCTCCAGCGGGGAGACAGACGCATTCATCTTCACGATAATTGAACCTGCTCGCGCCGTTCTGTCGATTTATTTAAGTCGGGACAGCGGCCTCGTGTAGCCTGCTGCTACGAGAACACAGCAACCGAGCTCTGTCTCCGCTTTTACACAAAGAGTTACAGGTTCAGTTCACCACATTACAAAAAACTATGTTCATACTATAAAGTTTTAAAATAACAATAATGGAATAAGCTTTGCGATATTCCATATTTTTCTTATTGTCCCATGAAAATACCGAAACCAGCAAAGAACTGATCCCACACTGTGGTTTATTTTGAGTCAGTGCTTCTTACGCTGTCCTGTGCTATAAATACTCGATGGAGCACCAAAAGCATATCAATGCAGGGCTAAAAATAGTTAATATTTACTCGTTTTTGAGTAATCTTTGCTAAACATTACAGTTCAGTTCAGTTCAACCTTAAGCAGGAAGCAGTGGGCTTGAAGCTGAGTGTCACTGACGGACAAACTGCTGTTCTCAGGTTAAAGGATGCACGTTTACGCTCATTTTGGTTTCACCTGCTCACATTTCGAGATGCATGTCTCTGAGAGTCCTGCCCCCACCTCACAGTCCTGTAAAATCGCTTTTAGCGCCAGCATCTCTTTCCTTAAAGTGGCTCCATTGATGTGCAGATATTTCAGTAGGAAGTAGTCCCAATGAAAACTGTTCAGTCTGTGGATTAATCAGCAAACACCACAAGAGGTAAAGTAGCTGTTTGTAATCTGGGTGAACCGAACCTTTAGAGCGGCTGCAGTGGAGGAGAACTCGCTAAAGTGCATTTTACTGCATCCTGCCTGTGACTGGTGCTGCAGCCGCAGAAAACGCTGGTGTGCTTCTTCTTTTGAGGCAGCCCTCAAATATCTGAGGCCAACTCAGCGTGGCAATAAGTGAAGAATTACCATGGAAGCACTCTTGATTCGAGCCCTTTAGGTTTCCTCCAGCAGCTTGTTTACAGTCGGGCTTGCTGAAGGTTGACCCCGGCTCTTGTCAACCTTGAGCAGGTCTCTGACTCCAGGCTTGTCCCGTCCAACGCCTCCGTCCATTTGTGGATCTTGGAGGGCTGCGGGGTCAGCTCCGTTCTTACACCGTCAAGCCCCCTCGCCTGGATCCTCACTCTGCCAACTCCACTTACTGTCTCCTGCCCCGTCTCCTGCTCGCTCTCCAATCTGCCGCTACCTCAGACCGACCCTGATACATAGCAGAGCACTACAAGACATGTTTCCCTCTCAGCCAGCAAGGAGGGCTATGTGTTGTGTTATCCTCCACTATCTGTGCCTTTCTCCATTTTTTTTCCCTAACTGTCGACTCACATTGCATTACAGCTGCGTGCTATAAGACTGGAAGCCATTGCAAAGGATCAGCTTCTATTAGGGTGCCTATTATCATCCCAAATCAGTCGCATTTTAGCATTTAAGTGTCGAAAGTTCACGCTGAATTTTCCAGCACCGTGCCTCAAGGTATAGAAGGCACATCAGGCAGCCGCCGATAACATGTTCTCCCTCTCTCTCTCTTTTTTCCTGCTTCTCTAACACGCTGACTGTTTGCGAAATTACAAGGGCTTTCACAGGGCCAGAGCTGGGTGTGATGAAATGCTAGCTGAAAGTTCCTGGCACTAGCAATAAATGTTCACAATGTTCAGCCAGTGTTGCATTGTCCAACAAATATTAAGCTAATCATCAGTCACTTTTGTCTTCTAGGCAACACTGGAGCCCTCTTCATAATCCTATTTACCATTTCCAGTGAAGCCACCCCCTCTCGTACCCACTGCCCACCCCCTGCATCCACACTCACCCCCCCGCCAATCCAACCCGAGGCTGTTCATCTCTAATGAAAGAGAAGATAACGCACAGACAGTCGGGATCACACACTAAGATGCCTGCCCTACATTGTGCCTTTTCTTCCACCAAATACTTCACAAGATGTCACTGACATTATTTAAAGTGATTACATTTAGCAGAAGTGAACGCCGCGGAACAGCACAATTACTCTCATGGCAAATTTAGCCCTTTTGACAATCTCCCCTACAGGTTAGCCCCACCCCAGCCCCGTCAGCGCACGCACGCACGCACGCACGCACACACACACACACACACACCACCTTTTAACGCAGAGACGAACACAAAATGTCCCGTCATCCACGCCGTGAAAGCTACACGTCAGAAAACAAAGAAAACGCCGGCTTATGTTTCAACCCAAGAGGAAACATTGGCTGTCAGGCGAGTTCATCTCAGTAAACAACACGAGGAGGCTGGTGCTGCTGCATGTTTACAGCATCGTCAGCAGGGTAATAACAAAAAGAACAACTTCATTTAGAGATGCTACTTCATGTGCATAATCTGGATTTTAATGCTTTTTGGGTAAAATGTACGAAACTACAAATCAATGCAGATCACACACAGAAGCAGTCACATCAACACTAATAGAAAAATCTGTTTGGTGCATAGAATTAAAATTCTGATATCAGTGTAGAAAATCCATCTGAAACATATGCACACACACATTCATTCTCTCTCTCACACACACACACTCACACAAATAATTGAGATTTTTTTCACAAGGACATGTAGAGCCTGAAGCCAGCGCTTAATTGCACGAGCTATCATTACACGGAAAATCAACAATTTTAAAAATACACCGAACACCTTTCATCTTCACCCTCCTCTAATCGCACCAGTAAGAGCCGTCTGGAAGGGAGCTTGATGTAGTCAAACTATCTAAACAGCGCCAGCGGGTGCCTCACAATCAGCACCACTGATGCAGATACTTTTGGACATGGCGGAGTGCTGCAACGCTGCCTCGCACTGCTGCCATCCTCTCACCATCTCGTCTCCAAGAGGGAATCAGATGTGACCCGTGTGCCATGTTTGCCTGTTTCGCCCATGGTGAACAGCAGACAAATGAACCAGAATCGCAGACACCGACACAAATCTCTCCCCACTGTGCTGCTCTCTACTCGCCTCTGAAAAGCCGTTTGGAGATCGGTGTTGAAACCAAACTGTTACTGTCTTTGTGGAGCGGTGAGGATGCACTCGTCTCCCTCCTTCCCAGCTGCAGCGCTGCCCTCAGCCCTCAGGGAAATGATATAATGAGGATCTCTATGCCGACACTCTGCCTCATTTCAATTGTAAACGCTGCACACACCCTGCACTTTGGACCGGTGATGGTTGCATTATGGGCCGCGCTCAGAATATGACAGTCCATCATGTCCGCACAATGTGCCGCTTCACTTTTCGCTGCAGCTTTCACGGCTGTCTCCTGCACTTTGTTTCACACAGGCGTTTTCTTCGTCCTCTTAAGCTGCTTTGAGAGTTTGAAGTGTATTAATGTGATTGCCATCAGTGACGAAACAGACAAACGTGCTGCAAACTCGATAGCAGCTAACAACGTCAACAAAAGCTAACCTAGCCGTGTCAGTGTCAGCACATGAGAAACCTGCTCACAAACAGCTCAGTGTTGTTGGTACAAATGAATAACTGAACGGTACCGCTGAGGCCGAACGCGGCAATTAGCAAAAACAAGGTTAGCGAATGAGTGACATGCCGGGTTAAAGGTCAACTCACATTTGAGGCGAGCAACGGCGCCAAACCCCCAATTTACACACACTGGTCCAACCTCTTAGCCTTAATATTGACAAATGCATAACAGCAGTGTCAAGTGCTCAAGGGTGATCTACTTTTTTCCTGATGTGGGGCTCCCCTGAGTACGCCGCAGAAACATATTCTCTTCAAACAATCCCAATGACAGCCAAATAGCCTGCTTGTCGCTTGTAAAAAACCTTCTAATGATGCGTGTCGAGGGAGCGCCCTGCCTTCTTGTAGCAGACGACTCCCCTGTGTACGAGGGAAAGCAGAGGGAAAAAATAATCATGTTTCCCCCAAATCATTCCTCCTCATGAAACCCAACGACACCCGAGCATCTAAACAAACCTCTTCTTCTCTCAGGATCTCTCGCATTTCCTCTCTCCTGCTTTTCTGATCCGCTAAGTCAACATTCATTACAATAACCATTAAATTTCCTTTTTCAAACAGTATTTGCACATACGCGCAGACTGGAATATCTATTGGAAAAAAATTGGACATGATAGGTACATGAGTAGAGGCACAGGGGTCCTCATGCTGCTATTGCATCGACGTAACACTGAAGCAACTGTGCAAACATTTCAGGTTCCCCCCTCACCTTTCATATTATAATTAGAACAAAAATGATGCGAGTTGGATGTGTGCTGTCTGGAGCTTAATGTTCCCACATGAAATATTGGGGGAACAACACAAAATCGCATTCATGTACTTCTAATAGTATTTGTTAAAGACCGCAGTCTTGGCCACCAATAGAGAACAAGTTAGGTTTGAAATGCCACCAACTAATCTGAGATACTGGAAGTTAAATTCTATTTATATATGAAATTAATATTTACAGTCTAGTGCTGCAACTAATGATTGTTTTCTTGATTATGTGACTCTCTGAAATGAGTTTAAAAAAGGTCAATCCCAAGATGCCAGCAGGCACGCTGAAATGTTCAGACGGTGGTTTCGTCCTATTACCAGTCAGAAATCCAACGATTTTCTACTTACTATCACATAAGACAAAGAAAAGCAGCAAATCCCCATCATTAAGAGGCTGGAACAAGAGAATATTTGGCATTTCTGCTTGAAACATGGCTTACATGATTAATCAGTTCTGAGAATACCTGCTAATTAACTTTCTTCGATGACTGACTTCTGGTTTCAGCTCTATTACTGTCACATTTTCATGAAACGGACACATCTGCTATTACAACTGTATTCCATTTCACTGTGCAGAACAAACCCCAATTAGACCACATGCAACCGTCATGATGGTTATTAAAGAGAAACAGCCTCAACATTCATAAAACAGTGATTTACCAAGAAATTCAGCGGTTAATAAGATCATTAGAGAAGCGATGGAACAGTATCTTGATCTTGAGGGAGCAGGCCGGTTCATTGTCAGATCACAGAGCCTCTATTAAAAACATATCTTTTTCATGTTCACTGAACAGATGACAGGGCGGCCAATGAGAGAGCAGGAGGCTCCGTGTCTTAATGCCAAGAAAGTGGGAGTGCTAACGGGCCCTGATTAGCTCCGTTTATCTCTAATTAATTACCTTTACCTAATTAGATGCTCTGTTTCAGCTAGACATGGAGTCAAGTAGACTAGATTATTAGTGTGCTCATCGGGCCTTTATAAAGGGCTGAAATTAATGTTACGTGCAAAAGAATCCGCTGCTTTAATTGCACAGGTGTTGCCTTATGGCAACACTTCATCATCCACCAGCTCCCCAAGATTATTAGCAGGGATTCATACAAAGGGACTATTCTGTGAACTGCACCGTCGCAACAGCTCATTAGTTAGGCTTGTTATTGTATTATTTATTACATTTGGCCTTCCCCCATTGCCCATATTGATTCATAGACCCTATTTTTTTTTTTACCTCCTCTTCTCCTTGGCTGTCTGTTATTTCATAGCCAGTTAGTGAGTCTAATTTCAAAGGCTGTTTTTTGCAGAACACCAGAAGCCATGAAGACGGAGGAAAAGAGGAAGAGTGTGTTTTCACACTTGCATCTCTTTTATGAAGAAAAGCCCCGATACATTTCCAAATAGCTCTCCTTGATAAACAAGAAAAACACAAAGACTGTCGATGGGGTGGCAAAATTAATTTGTTGATAACTAACTTAACATTGATAAAATTACACATTTAAATCCCCAGTGTGGGTTTTGTGAAGGATATTTCGAGAATACACACAGATTTGTGAAGTCAGGCTAACGGATAGAAAACAAGCTCTTTGTATTTTCTTCATTATGACCCCAAACATCTGTCTGCTAATCATACAGAGCATTTTAAACACAAACTCAACGTTTACTGCTGCAAAATGTGTTTGCATATTATTCTGAACGTCACAAAAACAGTCAACCAGTGACTTTGGTTTCATGCTAACACCGTTTAGCTTCAACCATCTGAGGGAGTGTAAATACTGAAAACCAAAGGTGTGTGAAAGCATTTAGCTCTCCTGTCAAAAACAACTGTTAAACTTAAAGGAGTACTTTGACACTTTGGGAAATGTGGAGGTACGTTAAATGGAAGACTCATCTTTGTACAAAGAAACAGCTAGCTTGTCTCTCCAAAGGTCACATGGCATCTCTACAGACCACTAACTGACACATGCAGTGTTTTACCAGTGGACTGAGCCATGCTAGCTCTTCCCCTTCAGTTCCAGCCTGTGTGCTAAGCTAAGCTAACTGGCTGCTGGCTGCAGGTACATATTTACCGCACAGAAATGAAAATGGCATCAATCAGAGTGTATTTCCCACAGTGTTGAACCATTGCTTTAACTAGCTGATCTGCAACAGTTCAGTTCAGTGGAATGAAGATTATTCATGATGAAATGTGCAAACAGTGTACTGAAATTCCAGAAAATGTGAAAATCTCCACGCACATGGTTTTGTGTTGTAGTGGATCTTAGCCTGTAAAAGTCAAGGATGCATCATGAAACTGAGAGCAGCCATATAACAGACACTGTGACCTTTTGTAAAATACATGTCCCAGCGCTCTGTCTGTTTAAACTTTCTTTATTTAAGGTTTTTTGGGGGCATTTTTTGCTTTATTGATAAGCGCAGCTGGGGGGAGACAGGAAAGGCAGCAGGGGTCCCGGGCCAGAGTCGAACCCCATCAAACGGTACCAGGTGAGGCCTGGTTTAAAGGTGATAAACGACACGCAGGTCCATGACAGCCACAAATGAAAATGCCTTTAACTGCAGCGGCTGCAGCTAAACCTTCTTTCAATCTGACTGCGACGGCCTTCTCGACTCATCGCTCTCCAGCTCCACCAGCTGTTTGTCTTACTCTCCTCCAACCATCACGGCGAAAAGCACGGCTGACAGCTTGAGGAAGTCTGATGTCCTGGCACTTATAGCCCTGCAAAGGAGTGGATAATGCAGTGAAGTGAGGGATGTGGACCCTGAGGGAAGCCGTCTACTGGACATGCATATGGTCCTCTCCTGGTTAGCTTCTCCACCGCTTCCTCCTCACCACTTATGGCCCCTCGCAACCCCGTCTTATGGCACCTTTGCCAATAAGAATGGGCAAGGCAGCTGTAACCAAGCATACTCAAGGCCGCTGACCTGGAAACGTGGCTCAACCTAGCAAGCCCACTCACTAGCCCCTACTGGATTTGTATTGCCGGGAGAACGTGAACCCCCCGCTCCCACTCCGTATCACACTGCCCATAACACTCGGCTAACCGGGAGCGTTCTTATTGTCCTAAAATGCTCTTGCAAATGCTCTAAATATGTATACGAGCATGACAAGGGAGATTAAAATGTCAATATCCTCCAACACATGCTGTCGTGTTAGCATCAAGTCTTAGCGTTAAGTGAAGTGAACACTTCAAACGGCGAGCGAGTCAAGAGTCTGTGTTTGAGGGTTCTCTTTAAGGTGCTCCACTATAATGGTCTTTAGTTGGCTCTGATGGATATATTAAGATAAATTTCCGACCGCACCCCCACCTTTACTTTATTTCATCACATGTCGGTAACATATCACACGGTATGACAATTTCTTAACAAGGCACACTTCAAATTTAGTCAACAATAGGCTATCACTTCAGAAACTTCTCTCAGAGGAGAAAAACGTGCACGCCATGTTTGTTCAACGGCTCGGAATGAGTGAAATTAACAAAGATGATGTGACACTATCTGTCACCAGCCATTACAAATCAATGGGCTCTCCACCCGCCCGGGCATATTCCCAGTGGTTCTACTTCCTTAAAAGTACAGCAGGTATTTTAATGCGTGATGAAAGGCCCGTTTCATAGGCGAGCATGAAATATGAGGGACATGTGACGACTGCGACGCGACCTCCCGTCTCAGAAGCTGCTCACGGAGACGAGACGAGAAATCAAGCGTCACTTTTGAGATGTGACGACGGGCTTTAAGCTGAAGTATCTTAACTTGTGTCACGTTTAGAAACAATTAGAGCCCACTGATGTTTGAAGGTGGAGCGGGGGGGGGGCTCATTTTAGACGTTTAGCGTCTCAAGTACGCCAACATATTCGACTTAAGACAAAAGGCTGCATTCGACTGATAGTGTAATGACAGACATTGCTTTAGCTTGTCTTACACCTGCGTCGTAATCAACTTACTTCTGCATAAAACAAGCAGCGGTGACCTAAATTTGCTCCATATCGCCCATTGATGTTCCCCCTTTCATTCTATTATGATACATATACATCTGACAACACGGCAGCCATTTGAAGGAGGATGTTCGCCGCGCTGTGATCATTTATTCCTGAACTTCTTTAAAACCAGTGGAAAGTTGGACGAAGGCCCTCTGCCAGACAAAGGTCACTCAGCCAAGAGCACAGAGAACATTCTTCCACTTTCCATCCCATTTCTTTGGAAGTGTGGGTGGAGCGTAGGGGTGTCTCTCACACTCTCTCTGCCTGACACACTCTCGCTGCACTGCTGTCCTCAGCATCTCCGTGGGGCGGTGACTAATTGCCCCCGTAAATCACTGTGCGGGCCGCGCGATCCTCCGTTTATTTTTCCTGACAGTAATTTAGTGCTTGCTCTTTTACACACTTGTCATCGCGTGTTTTTCCTCACATTAGAGGCTGGTGGAAAAAGGACGGTAATTAACGGTGCGACGCGCGCTCGCCACGGCTCTTTCATCATAGTGTGATAATTGTGCTCCTTGTCTGTCACAGTAACCTCTCAGTTTCCCCTGGAACTTCCTCGGTGCTATTTGTCAACCCTGAGAAATAGGCAGGATTCCGGGGGCCCGGCTGCGATCCGGCTCGCCTTGCTACCGGTTTTCCTATTTGTATCAAGACTGGGTCATTTATATTTCACACAAAACTTGTCAGAAATATTAGCCTTATCCTGCACAGGCAGATAAAAGATATATGGTAAACACACCTGAGCGCTTGATAGCTGAGGAGTTCCACACCCTCCTCTGCTTCTTATTTCCTGACTCTTTTTTACTCCTGCAGGGAGGGGAGGTCGCCGAGGAGTTGGCAGGGGCAGCCTAATAAACAGTCCTTCCATTCACACTGCTGAGATGCAAAAGCCAGGGCAGTGGGGCTGCGCAGAACAGCTGAAACCGTAGAAAACCCTTTCAATGAGCTAATCTATTTACAGGAAAGCCCAGTTCACTCATGGCTTTAGAATTTACAGCGGAGTAATGCAGCGTATATGCTGCAGAACGTGTCATATTCTATTTTTATCAGCTGCGGGCAGGTGATTCACTGTCTACCTTGTTATCCTCTGCTGTTCCATGCTGGGGATGCACAGTATCCATCACCCATAACCTGCACCCCAGAGGTTAAGTCATCAATAACTTTGCTGCTGAAAATATTGCAGAGGACTTGGAGGTTTGCGTAAGGTCCTTTGACTGACTGTCCATGTCCCGCTCCGCGTCCCCCTGCACCCCCTTCTCCCAACTTCTCCCGGATTTTTTAATATCTTTATTCTCCTGTCACAGACAGGGGCTAATGGGATGTGTGGTCAAGATTTCAGGATCCATCACTGGCTTGCTGAAGAATTAGCATGGGCCCCATGCATCACCTGCCAGAGCTGTCAGGCCTGCTGTCTCCCGCGCTTCATTATAGCGCTGGCACCGTGCTGCCTGTCTCCCCTCTGCGCTCGCTTCTCCCCAGCCAGAAACCACGGCCGGGGAAAAAAAGGCCCTACCACGCCCCTCAATGTCAGCCCTGGTCACCAGCCACCAAATTAGGATAGACTGTCGCGCTTTTAGAAATTAGGAAGAGGAGCGGACGGAGCTTCTGTCTGCCGAGGATGCTCTCGGAGACAAGCGATTCCTCCTCCCTCCTCTTATCCTTTCACTCCTCCTCCTCTCTGTGACATAGCTTTAAGTGTTTTTTTTCCCTTTTTTATCAAGAGTAAAAAGTCTTTAAAAACTATTAGGCTAATTAAGCAGCATTTGGCCCCTGTCGCGCTGAAGGAACTATTTGATTACTCATGTCCCTCTGGTTGGGAGTCGGGGGTACTGCTCTCATTTTTGGTGGCTAACCCCCTTGTGCCTCATTCAGAGCGTGGACCCAGAAAACCCCCTCGAGAGCCATTCTTTATGTCTCCTCTGCAGCGCAGATTAGACCAGCAGTGCTAAGAAGGTCACAGTGAAAATGAAGAGAGCAAAGCAGGACTACAGCTGGGGACCCTGCCCCGGTCCTTTCCCTCTCCCTCTTATTAGCAAATCAAAGCTGCCTCCAGAAAGATTCACACTCCTCACCTGATTTTGTCCTTTTCCGCTAATCACATAGCCACTTTGCCTTGACTGACAGTTTTCTTTATAATTGGCCCATGATCTGGCAAGGATCTAATAACCAGAAAATCCCCTCTGAGGGTCCGCCGGGCTTGGGCGACCTGTCTACACACACACGCTCACACACACACACACACACACACTGCCTCCACCATCCCCCTAACACCATCTGCAAAGGGCCGTTGCCATGCCACACTGTTTGTGCACAACAGCGGCGAGCTAATCTTAATGTTCAATAATGGTGTGAATATTCAATGAGCAGCCCAGGCAGAGGATCCACAGTAGCACACTCTAATTACTGTTCATTTGCCAGAGTATCAAAGCCTAATTACTGTTCATTTTAATGCTCCAGAGAGAAGGGAGGAGAGTCAAGGCAGGGTTAGAGGAAGATGCCCTCCAGAGATCAGTCAGTCAGTCTTTATCCGTCTCCTTCGCCGTCTCTCTGCTCGCAGCCACTTCATTGTCTTTGTGCGTGCGAGCGCTCGCGTCCGCCAACATCCTGCACGTCTGCGTGTTTCACTGCGCGAGCAAACATTCTGAATTTCTTCAAACAAACACGTTAATCAATCACAGAGACAGCTTAGAGGAGAGAAAAAAAAAGAAGAAGACACGAGAGCAGCGAGACGAAGGCGAGAGACAGGGTCCATAATCCCGAGCTTATTGTTTCTTTTCTCTTCTTTATCTGTTTAATGTGTTTTGGGTAAATATCAGACAAGAGGAGGGAGGGGACTGCCGTCACATTGTCTTTGCCTTCACCAGAAGAAAGCTCCTTTTTTTCCTTCCCTCTCACCTAATCCTGACAGAAGCCACCACAATCACTATCTGCCACCCATTTGACAGTTTCTGTCACCAATTAGCAGCTAAATCAGCATCTCCCCAAACAAGAAAATGAAGCAATTTATATGTCTTATAAATCATTATTTAGCGCTTGTCTAAGTGGCTTTTCTTCTCTTTCCCTTCACACTCTCACTCCTTCACATTAGAAAACTGCAATGCAGTTGGCGGCTCGCTGGTCCTCTCAGATCTTCGGGCTCCCTGCATCAGCGCAGGAGGCCCCTATGGGCGGGGAATAAACCCTGTCTTCCCTTATCAGGAAGTTTGTCTTGTGAATTTTCGAGCCCTTGCTCCGCAAAATTTACAAGGCATCGACAACCCTTTTAATGAGGCGCACCAAGCTGTTCGCCGGCTTTCCCCGTGATAGGATGTTAAATGAAAAGCTGCGTGCAACATGCGCGGTTTGTTATCATTCAATCTGCTTGAGACCACAAACTGGTCATTATCCGGCCATTATTTTCCTTGATTTACAATCGCGGGTGGAGGAGGCGATTGCGGTGGCTTGTTCTCCCCTCGGTGGGGCGGATGGGAACCAGCTTGAAAATTTGCATTTACATGATCCGGCTGAGCAGCTTATTAGATCTGGATATTTATTTTCCACTTAAAGCAATGTTTGATTACACTTTAATAAAGAAGAGAAAGCCACTGAGCTGGCTGGGACTGACTGATCCTGCCCACTGATTTCTTTGGGATTTTGTGTAATGAAATGAGAGGGACAAAAGATAAGGAAGCACCAACAAGGGGATGCAGAGAGAAGACCCCGTAAAAATCGCAGCTAGTCCCTCAATGCAGCTAAAGTGTTACTGTCAGGGAAAAGGCAAATCATAAAGGATAACAAGGAGACTCAAAACCGACAGTCAGATCAGTCAGAGATGCTTCTTCAGACAGGCTGAACCTGCCGTTAGGAGGAAAACACCAAACATTCAGCCTATAAAATATGTCACGACCCACAACAATCGCCACAAACAGCACTGCAGAGGTGTTTCAATGAGCTAAACAGAAAGCACATGAAGGACGGAGGGCTTTCACCTCGACCGTGAGTCTGCTGAGCTTTCCAAACACAGAGTGCTCAGTCATGTACTGTAATGAAATACAAATCGCACCGACTAATAGACAGAGGGAATAATGTGCTCAAAGGCGTCAACTAATGATGATTTTCATTGTGGGTTTATCTTTTATTCTCTCAAAAAGACTCATCTTTGGGTTAAAAAATGTGGGAAAATAATATAAAATGCCACAGTATCATGAAGCCCAGAGCAGTTTTATTTTTGTCTGAGTTCAAAAGCTGCGTAAATATTCAGTTTATCATCACGTAAAACAAAGAAAAGCAGAAAATCTTCATAATTCAGATTTTTTTTTTCAGTTGCAGCAATCAAATGAAGCATATTGAGATGTCTCATGTTTAAAGATCCCCTCCAGACATATTTTAACGCAGATAAAAATCGTCTCCTTCCTCCTTAGTGAAAGATCCAGAAATGTGAAGGTGCAATCATTGTTCATTTCACTTTTAACTTCTGAACCTGATGTGTGCTGCTCCACTAAATGGTTCATTCTCAGTGTTTCTGCACCGGACGATTCAAGTTTCTGCACCGCGCTCGTGCAAGTTGCATTCTGGACCCTGATTGGCTCCACGCTACTTGTGATGTCACAAAATCCTGCTGGTGTTTGCAGGTGTTAAACTGAGATTTAAGGTAACGAGAGAAGAACTTTCCCTCTTCAGCAGATGAACGTGAAGCTCTGCAGCTGCATCAGTCTGCACAAACATCGGAGTGAAAAGGAAACATTCACAATGTCGCTATTTAATCCAGCTTTCGAAATGAATTTCAAGAAAATACTACATTGCTGTGAAATATAAAATTACATAAAGAGTGACAGAAGATTTTGTGGTAACATCATTTCTGATAATATTTCTGTCACTCAGCAGAAGTCTTTTTCTGGCCAAAAAAGCCATAAAATGACTCAATGACTCAAATGTTGTCTTTAGGCTCAGAGGCAAAAACTTCAGGCGACTGGTTATTGAATAACGATCGACACCCAGTCAACAAAAAGAAATGCTGTCCCACCTGACAGCACATATGGGAATATGAAACAAATGAGCGTGTCAGCCAAAGCAAAAATGGAAAATACTATGAGACAACGAGCCTTAATTGCTTATGGACATTTACTTTAGGCCAAGCGATGTTGCACTTGACTTAATCAATATTTGCCTTGAGAAGCCATTCATAACCGAGTCACAGTTGATGAATAAGTCACAAACAGTGGAGTGCATCTCTGGTGTAAAGCGAAAGGTCGTGATCGAAGCCGTGGGACGGGGGCGGTGTGGGCGAGGTGTGTTTTCTTGGACACACTTGCTCCTTTCTGGACTTCAAGATGATGCATGTGATCCAAACAAGAGGCTTATTTACGCCGCAGACACCAGAGGCGGCGCCGCTCGCAGACAGCCGCCACGATAACGACAAAAGGCCGACGTGCAATCACTGAAATCACAGATTTCAGTTAAAACTTGACAACAATGGACTCGCACACACCTTTCCAACAAATAAACATAATTCCCCTCTTCCAGCTCCTGTAACTACTGCTTGTTGTCCACCGAGGAGCACAGGCTCACAGAGAGAAAATGCAGAGGTGAGCCTTTGGCCTGGAGTGCCCCTCATTTAAGACGATCGACAAAATCAATAAAGTGAAGTATGTTTCCTCGCTCTTTTGGCTCTGTTCCCGCTCCTGAAGCATTCCCTCAAGTAACCCACTCCAGCTGAGTTCTGTTACTGCAGCTCTTCCCCCACGTGTATACATCCTCAACCACTCTGTCTTCCCCTCAGCAAAGTGAAAACTCCACCAACACAAACTATATGGTGTTGTCTTAATGGTTAACGCGGTGGTGGAAAACAAGCCGAGCCTCGACTCAAATGCCAGAGAACGATCTCAAAAGCTTCTCCTTCAGACTGAATCGCTGTGCTGTTACACATCCGCTTGTACAATGGAGGTTGTTGTTTATTATGTCTCTACAAGTCAGACAAAAGCTAATGGGAGCACCTGAACTACAAGAGCGTGCAGGTTATATGGATTTCTTATTAGACACTGACTGACTACTGATGTATGACTGATCAGTAAAATCATCTAAATTACGATGCAACATTAAACAACTTCACTATCTATTAATTGCACAGCTGCTGGTTGCAGGTCTTCTGGATTAGCCTGTTTTTGAAAGTCATGATATAATTTAATGAGAAAACAAGACTGCAGCCATGCTCGCAGCTCTGTGAGGTCTGCTTGCTAATGCCAGCATGCTAACATGTTTAAGAGGTATCATGTTTAACTAGTTCACCATCATGGTTTAGCATGTTAGCATGGCAAAATTTGCTAATTAGCTTTACATACAGAGACCCGCTAAGGATGATGGGAATGTTAGTAGCTCTGCTTGTATGGCACAAATTAAAATTGTGACCTGATGGCTGAAGATGAAAGGTCAGGGCATCATGAAAGGTATTTTAATTGATCTACAGGGACTTTGCTTTGTCTGTGCAGAAAATCATGATGTCAAGATATTTCACTAAAAAAACTAAACGTTAACTTCATGATGGAAGAAAAGCCAAGAGATCACCAAAGTCATTGTGGATTTTTCTTCTAGAAACAATGAATTTTGTGCCAATCCAACCAGTGGATGTTAATATTTGGAGTTAAGTTTGTGAGTCTGCACTTCATATCACCCCCCCACCACCACCACTTCCTGTTTACCTCTCTGCTACTGAAAAGCAAAAACAACATAAAGATAATCTTTAAAAATGGACGATGCATCACTATAAAGCTCACACACCCTAAAGAAAGCCAACCTCCAATAAATATCACAGAAGAGAAAACGGTGCTGCTTTTCCTCCTCTTTTTATTCCCAGCATGCCCAATTAGCTAGCACCTCGCTGGGCGTGCACTGTCACCATTGGTTACTGTAGAAGTGGGAGGGGGGCTGAATATATCTTGGGATTTTAAAGTCTTTGACTGACGCAGAGACGTCCCCGGGCTGTGTACCCATCATCATAAAAGCAAATCAGCAAGGAAATATAGAAGGTGGTGAAAACTGCTGCTCTGCTTTTGTCAGTGAAATCCATTCATTTGTAATATAAAATCATTACCTACAGCACACAGGAAGTAGCTTTATTTTTCTATAAAATGTAGTTTAAATACATTATGAAGACTGTCAGCTGTCCTGAACCACAGAACAACAGTGTGTTTGTTAGCTTCGCTTTCCGGATATAATTTGACATGTTGGGAAATTTGCGTCATTGCCACGAGTTCAATGAGAAGACTGCTAGCCTACACAGGAAGCTACAGCCAGGAGACTGTTAGCTTAGCTTAGCTTAGCTTAGCATAAAGACTGGAAACAGCTAGCCTGGTGTTGTCTATAAGAAACAAAATGTGCACCAGCAGCTCACATGATGTTTGTTTTATTCTTACAAAAAGAGATGTTCTGGTTTTATTTCGTGCAGGACAAACACGTTTCTCCGAGTCTCCCGTCTTTAAGCTAAGCTAAATGTTTCCCGGCTGCAGCTTCATATTTGGCAAACAGACACGAGAGCGCATCAAGCTTCTCATCCAAGTCTTGACAAGAAGGCAAATAAACATATTTTCCAATATGTCAAACTATTCCTTTAATCACCTGATCAAATTCATTGAAGCATCACAGCACATTCCTCCAGAAAGAGGAATTAATAGAATAAATGTCTCTGTAAGACTGTTTACTAACAGTGATTTGATGGGACTGATTTTTAAGGATATTCTGGATTAATTTCCAAAATGAATTGTTGTGTTTTTGGCCACAGAATCATTTGCTTATATCTGCTGCACGTGTCTGAAAAAATAACTTCTTCTTCTGGGTTCTAATAAGTGCTCGTTGAGGTGTGAGAGATGAGGGGGGAAACAAAGCTCGAGTCTGGAAGGTCAAATCTTTGGGTTCATAGACCCCGAGGAGGTAAATTGATTGTTGAGTGTTAGGGGAGGGGCAGGAGGTAAGCATTTAACTGCTGACAGACAAACTCTGGCCCTGCAGGGGAGAGCAGGCAGCACATTGCTTGACATCATTTCCACAGGCCTGTGTTCTGCAATCCTCTTCTGTTCAATGGGGCAAGACCCTGTGCTTTTGTTACAATTAACCTATTAGGAGAAGCCTTTCATTCGCAGGTGATTCCACACTCCCCTGCGTGCCTCAATAACACTATTTTGATCTGGGGGACTACGGCCTACAGACATTTGCCGGATAAATTCTGTTGAAAAGTGGAAGACGTTTCATCAAAAGCGATAGGTCAGCAGCAGCGTGGCTCGATCAAAACTTAACCACATTTTGGTGAAATAAACAACATTAAGCACACTTTATATCCCTTGTTAGGAATAAATGTGCTGTTTCTGCAGGTGTACGTGAAGTATATGGCCGACAATAAAAACAAATGACTCTTACCCTCGGTGAAAAACATAAAAGTATTTAAAAATTGACCCCAAGGGTCTGCTTTGTCCGTGGCTGGAGGCATTATTATACCCTGGTTGTCATAAAGTACCCCCTCAGGTCATTACTCCCGGGCAGCCACCGACCCTTTGGCAGACAGAAGCTGAGCTCCATTATCTGGGACGCAGAGAAGGGCTGAGCGGAGCAAAGAGGAGAGGGGAACGAGGGGGACGCACTGGCCGTGGATCTGAGGAAACGGAGATGTAGCGGGAGATGGCACCGTTCTGATGTGACGCTTTCTGGGGCCTCGCCCAGGCCTGGAAGCCGCCCATTTGGGACAGGTTCTAGTGGTAGCTGGCATGTGCTGGCAGGGAAATACTTAACCCAATCAGGAACATAATTGCATATTTTTTCATCTGCTTTTCATTTGATGCATATATTCTCTTTAGTTAAACTGTTTTTTCTCGCCAGTTCCAGCCCATTGGAGTGCAGATGAGAGCGAGACGCTTTTTGTGTGAAATAAATCAAAGCAAAGGCCCATCGTAAAATACAGCAGCATCACTATTCTGAGGCCAAACAAAGAAATATGTGTCAGTCCACACAGCCATCACAACGCTCCCTGCATAATGTATACTAAAACAATACATTAAGTGTTTAAAATCAAAGGCAGGCTCTGTTTCTACAGCACGCAGAGCGCTGCGGCAGGCTGCTGTGCTGAAGCTGCACATCGGCTCTTAAACAAAACAACGAGTGCAGAGTTCAAGAGTTGACTCGAGTGTGAAGAGGTTGGTATGCACAATGAGGGAGTCCTGCAGCACTTTTCATACACAGTCTGCCAGTTTTACAACAATGAAGCAGGCCAGTGAATTAAAATATTGAGGATGATTACTTTATTGAAGCTTGTGGGAACTTCTGCAATAACTCTCTGTTCTTCTAAAATCGAGGAATGATGCAAAAGCAAGACTTCGAAAGAGTCTGCAGCCACGCTAACGCCTCTGTGAGGCCCGACGTGTGCGTGGGCCAACGCCGAGCTAAATGCTAATGCTAACATTCTTTCAAAGACAATGTTAACATGCTGATGTGTAGCAGGTAATGTTTACCATATCCTGCATTATAGTTTAGCGTTAGCCTGCTAACATTTGCTAATTAGCCATTGATTTTTTATTTATTTATTCATAAACCACAGTAATGAATAAATTAATTTTGCTGATGAAAAGTCCGAGAATCACCAAAGTTACTCTGATTCATCGTCTGTGGACCTTGAATGTCTGTACAACCTCTGAGACAGACGTGTGTACAGACAGACAGACGTGTTCCTACATGCAGTTTGCCGTCTGAGTGTTCACTGATAGAACCAACAGACAGGATCTTTTACAGAATCATCATTAGTTTTAGTTTGATTGTAATAAAACATGTTTCATAGTGTAAACATGCTTGGTATTACAGATTTCACATCATAGTTAGCTATTATGATATGTAATTTTAAGCTTAATTGTGCTTCAGGGGCTCTACAGGCTATTACAAGCAGAGCAGATCCAAAGTGGAAAGTGCTTGGCCGATGGTGTTTCACAGAGAAAGTGACGGTGTTCTGTTTTAAGTGCTGATACACTGAACATGAAGCCAGTTTGTGGAATTATTCTGTTTAGCAGCTGTGAAGATTATTTGCATTATTAGTAAGATTTAAAGCCGATACTGCGATACAATCTGGAACAGCGTAAGCTGTTATGGAGTTTATGCAAATTTCTCTGCATGAACTCGGAGAAATCCCATCAGAGGAAATGTAGAACACTGTTGGTTTTTGTGTAATTACTCATTCATTACGTCTTAGGTCTGAAGACAGGAGAACCATCATGTACTGTGTTCTCACTGAATCTCTTCCCCTCTTCCAGGGCATCGCATGTGCACGTCAGACCGTCAATCAAACATGACAGCTATTTACACTCACTGGGTGAGATGAAAGGTTCTGGGTCTATCACTCAGGCCCCGCTCACCTAAGAGAATGGGAAAGGAGACAGACAAAGCAGGAAAAAGGCCTGTAAATTTTTATATTCTGGGCTGTCTCGGATGCTTTCCTGTGGCAGGCACGCCGACGTGCACGCACACTCACAGCAGCTCCACGGATGTGTGCGAGCGTGTGCAGCGTTACAGCAGAAACACACACACACACTGCTACTAATACGGCTGTGCAGGCCTTTGATGTTCAAGGTGCTGTATCTGCTGTGCATGTCTGTCCTCTCAAATCATTTCCAGCTCTGGGAGTAAAACATGGAAACAAAGGCAAACAACATATTCAAAAGTGTCAAACGACACATCTGGTGTTTCATGTTAGCTGGATTATGGTGACACGGAGGCAGCTTCAGTCAGTTAAGATGCAGGACAAGCTAATTGACAGTGGCTGCTGCAGGAGGCGAGAGGTTAGAGAGGCAGGGAGCATCCATCTCCGTCATGAACTGTCCTCCAGCAAAACTAACTCTAATTAGGCTGTGGATAAATAGTTAAAGGCTTCAAATTTACTATTACAAAGACGTGAAAAGGCTCTAACCTGACGCACAGAGCAGCGGTGTCCACTGAAAATTAATCAACAGTTCTGATAACTGATTAATAATTCAAGTCAAGCATCAAGTGAAAGAGTTCTCTGCAGCTCCTGGAATGAGAGAATTAGCTTTTCGCGTTTTTTAATATGATCGTAAACTGAATACCTTTGGACATCAGACGTTTAGACAAAGATGCTAATTGAGGATGTTAAATTAGGCCATTTTTTTTTTAGTCTGAGATTAAATTGATAGATTAAACAAAAGCAAAAAATACTCCTTTTCCATTTGAACTGAACTCCACAGCAGCTCACAACCTGACTCCAAATCAGTGGGGACGCTGCGTAAAATAAAGAAAACAGAAGGCGACCATTTGCTAATCCTGTCCGACATCCAGCCAACTGAAAACAGCACAAAGTCGAAATATTTAATGTTTGAGCTCATCAGCTTCATTCATTCTGATGCAGCAACACGTTTCACAGACTGGGAAAGATGTGGAACGCTCCAAAAACACCAGAGCTGAAAGACGCCAAATCACTCACGGGAACTGCAGAGTGAGGTGAAAATTCTCTGTGGGTTTCATGTTTCACATAAAACGACTGATCAGTGCAGCTCTAAAGGGACATTTTCAGCACATTTTGTCATCTAGAGTTTGTTTTGGAGAAAGATATTGCGTGGCGGCATCAGAGCTCGATACACTGGCATGGGCAACGTTATTGCCCTGTTTTAGCTCGTCACAGGTACATTAGTGTTGGTATTACAAGAAACTGCAGTACAAAAACACCAAAGACTTGTGTCAGAAGCGTCGTCATTTCCTAATCTGGGCATCAGACATTGCTAGCAGGGTTATTTTAACGCTGTAAAAGGTCTCGCTCAGCACATATCTTGATTAACTTTCTTTAATGCTCAGTTAAAAATCAGTATCAGCCAATATATCATCAACTTTCTCTTTTCTGCTCTAAAATGTTAAAAACATTCTGATCGGCCCCAAGAACCAGAATCTGTCAGACTCTTACTGGCGTGTCAAAAAGCCTAAAACTGCCTGTTGGCTTAAGTGATACGTCTGCTGACTAGTGGTTGAAGCTGCAAGTGGTTTCAATCAGTCATGTTGGCGGTGTTAACAAAGGTTTCTGAAAGAAGTGAGGACGCTTCAATCCAACAGGTTGACCAACGCAGTGCTGGTTTTCACACTTTAAACTCTTTACCCCCAAACGTGCTGCATCACCACGTCATGATAACATAACTCTGAACTCAAGAAAACAATGTTTACTGTGATGGACTGTGTAACTTCAAGCAGGTGTCAATTCTGTCTTCACCCTTTACTGCAATGACTAGAAATATGGCTTCAGAAAGGTACGAAGAAACACGAAGAACTGCCGCCACAAGCGTTGGGAGCAGAGACGCTAAGTGTTCGTGATTTATAGCAAGTGCAGCTGCTAAAACATGCGAAAACAGCAGCGTAGTTCTTCCATGTTACATCACATCATCATCTCTGCAACTTTTTTGTAACAATTTCTCAAATATCTACTTAAATGATACGTAAATGAAACGATTCTCCAGCTGGTGAGCGAGAGCACAGTCCTGCCATCTTTAAGCGTAAATGTTTTTCACTGACGTTAACAGACTTCGTTAAAGGAGGTTTTCTCTGTCAGGATAAATCAGGTTCTTGTTCTGTTGTTCTACACTTTTGTTATTTACAGTAAAGGGATTTGGTGAGTTTCTATGAAGAAAACTGTGGCTGATGTGTTCAAGTTCTCTCTGCAGCTCAGGACAGAGTCCAGGCCGCTATTTGAGAAGTTACAGTCACATTATGTTCAAACAGAAGACAACCTCGTGGGATGTGTGTATTTACTGAAAGTGAATAACAGAAGCGGATGTTTTCCTGGTCCGAGCACAGGTGAGGATATTCCTTCCCTTCAAACGCTGCTGGTTTAAATACATTTGCAAACAAACGGCTGTGATTGTAAAAGCAGAGCCGACGCCTCCATCGGCGCATGTCACTGGCAGCAGACGGAGCTGATCGGTGACTCCCTGCTAAAGGACGGCTGTGACTTTCAGCTCCGCTAATAACTGCTCACTTCTGTGTGAAACAACACAAAGGCATCCGTCTGGAAGCGCGTGCCAACGCCGGCTTCAGAAATGATAATGAAATGACTCTGAAAGGTGTGGAGGAAAACAACTCCGCCTGCTTCATAAATCACTTCAGAAAATGATAATAGATGCCGAAATAAATTTGACAATTATTGGCTGAGGGGAAACTTTTCAAATAAACAGGTTTATGGTAAGTCATATCGCTTGGCAGTTGATCATCATGATCACTCCTGGATTGTCCCAGAAGGTGGCATATTTATTAGTATGCAACAGATGGGAGGCATGCGTTTTCCTTGCTAAGGCCTGCGAAATTGGTCTTTTGGTAGCAGTATAAATATGATGAACTGTAGCCCATAACAGGCACTGGATCCCACACAAGGACAAAATGTCCAAATGAGCAGCAAAAGCCGTGTTGTAGCTGCTTTACAACAGCGCCATCAATGATTGATCTACACCCCGCTGAGCCACTACAGGAAACAAAGTATAGAGCCTATAATTTAGTTGGAAAACAATGCATGAGACCGTCAGCTTGTGCATCCATTTCCACACAAGCATTCCCCGGTGCAGATAGATCATTAAACTACCAGGCGCTTTGCAATATGGTGCAGTCAATGTCACTGAAAAGATGGGACAATAAAGTGAGGTAGGGGGTTGCAACAGCAGGGAGAGAGCATGGAGATGTATTAATGTCACATAGGCTTTAGCCTGCCTCCTTAAGCCCTGCAAAGAGTCACCCAAGCCAATTTCCATTATCATATTGATTGAAATAGTTCATCATAGTGTAATTTTAGGTTTATCGCCACCCGGTTGGGAATAAGACCAAAGCATTATCCAACAAAAGCTATTGTTCCAGGGGACGTTTCGCTGTTCCAGTTCATTGATGGAGTTGATTAAGTTTAAATGAAGCAGACACTGGATAAAAGTGAGGGTATTGACCAGCGAGCAGTGTGCCGCGCTTGAAAAAGCCTGATACATGCGGAAAAGCAAGATTTGCTAAATGCTCTAATCTTCAATCAAATCTAACATCAATACAGACAAAGTTTGGTAATGAGAGATTCAATGAAGCATGCAGCAGAGAGAATTAATCCCCCTCGCCTAAACTGAGTTCAACTTTGAAGCTTGCTCCTCAGGATAGATAGTTATCTAAATGCTAAATAAGAAACGTATTGTACTTTTCACAGCATACTAATCATTTGTTCATTTTGTCTCCATTATTTGTTCTCTCACACATCCCGCTTGTTGATCTGGTGATTAGATCAACCTTGGATAGTGGAGGAGAATGGAATAATGAGGCTGCCGGGGAGATTTGATGCACAGCGGCACGTAATGCTCAGGCCTGTGGGGACGCTGCCACCGTGCACGCTTACAGTTCACAGAGTGGGAAATTGGGCAAAAAATGAAGAGCATTTAAAGTGCAGCATAAAGACGACTTCACACTGGTCCACAGGTTATGAGGAAATAATTCTGAGTGTTCGGGGGGCTTCATTAGTGCTTTACTGGGGTGCAGGAAAACTAATTCTCAGTTTAGAGAAGCTCACTTTCTTATTTCAGAAAATCAACAAGGACGTGCTGGTTGTTCTCCAGTGTGCTTCAGGTCATTCTCACAGAGCAGAGCGGCGGTCCCCAACCTTCATGACTCAAAAACACTTCAAATGAAGCAACGCCTGATGTGACCCCTCGTCTCCAGCTTCATGTGTGGACGACCTGCGAGCAGCTCAGATTGATTTGACGCCTGTAGAGCTAAAACGATGCAGTGCTTCACAAAAAATGAGCCAAAAATGAATTTTAAGCAGCAGACTTTTTCTTTCCTGTGCATAACTGGCCTGTGACTCCAGACTGAGCCTGAGGTCTGCGGGGGTCTCAGGCTCAAGTTTACGCAGGAACATCTGGCCCATGATTATTCACAGTATTCTCACAGCCATGGCGACACTGAAAGCCTTCGTAGTTAAATTACATGTTCTACATCACAGCTGGGCTCACGTGCGGAGGATGTGTGGAGAGCTTACCTTCTGCTGATCGGACGCATCCATTCGCTCTGAAGCTCCATCATGAATTAATCCTGCAGAACATCCGCGCAAACTGAGCGCAGCTTCAGGTGTGTGCGAACACCTTGCTCCGAACTTCCTGGCACCAAACTTAATTAACTAACCTGCATGTACGAATTATTTAGCAACAAAGAGCTCAAATTTGTTTGTTCCGCCTCTTCTGTGAGCCACTCAAACACGCGCCATTTACCTGGATTTCCTGGATTTACACGACGCATGTCCAAATTAAGGGTCACGTGACTTTCAAAACTCTGACTAAACAATAATATTTAAATTCAAAAAAGGCCAAACAATGCATATATATATTTATTAATGTGTGTTTTAATCGGTAATACACAAAAACAAGCCTGTGTTAGGCTGCACGTTTGAATCGATGAACACACATTTAAATAAAACACAGTCTTTTATTTTGTTTGAGGGTTTTTGTTTGTTTGTTTTTGCTTTTGGTCCAAAAACCAAAGTATTTCACACATAATGCACAACATGTTTTACAACGACAGAGAATAAAATCTCTCACAGCCTCAGAGGCGCTTCCGGCCCTCAGGTGAGGTTTGTCCGGGCCCGAGCAGCCGGACCAGCCGCAGCGTGGAGGTGTGCGTCAGGTGAGTCTGGGTGTGTGTGGCTGCGGTGTTGCAGGCCCGCTGAGGCGGTCCACAGCGGAGCAGCATCCTGGAAGGTGAGTGAGTGAGCGGAGGCTGCTGCTGACACGCAGCCTGCTTCCACAGAACAGGTGACAGCTCGAGCACTTGAAGTAAACGTTACACATGCCTCGTAAGGATTTCTTTCCTTCTTTAGAAAGGCTTCCTGCTGGCTACGCCCAAATCCACCGTGCGTCACTGCATGTGAAGACAGACTTTTTGGGGTTTAATTTCTATTTTAGAAATAAAAATAAAATAAGAACTCCTGTGCACCAAATGCGTCAAGTTCACGTTTATCACACACATTTATTATTTATTATTATTTCCTATTTGTGTCTGTACGCTTGAAACGTCTAAATAAAGATTCTTGGTGCCACCCATTGGGTCTTAAGCGGACCAGAGTAAATATCAGTTTGTCTTAACTTCCTCTATTTACTTCCAGATGCCACCTCATTATTTGCATTTATTTTCTGCAGAGTGACGGTAAGTGTTGTCAACCGCGCTGAGTGGATTTTCCAAGCCTGTGTTTTTCATTGTTGAGATATGAGCTGTGGGACATGAAGTCTGAGCTGTGTGTTGTCACAATCCCATCTAATCTGCATGTTTGTTTCTTAAACAGGGCATGTTCACTTATCCCCCCTTCTTTCTCTGCAAATCGACAGGAGATGCAACCCGGGAGAAGTGCAATAAAACAAACTCTTGCTCTCAAAGGTGCGCGCGGCTTTGTACCGGCGCGTTTTGCCTGTTAGCTGCACATCCTCCGTCTTTTCATCTGTCAGTTATTCCCCCTCATGTTTTGTCATTTGCTCTGTATATTCATTTGTCGCCTGGTATTTTTTTCCACTGCCTGCATACACCCGCGGTTGTAATTAAATTTCTCCCTCAAATGCGACAAAGGCAAAGAAGATCTTTTTGTTCTGGGATCTGTTTGATTACTGATCTGATGTTGAGACGATCTGTGCAGCTCCTGCAGACTCGTGCGTCCTGAGAGCAAGGCGCGGATGTGAGCTTTCAGTAGCCACAGCAGATTAATAAAAACGGAGAGGAATCACCAAAAAAAGGGCCTTGAAGGAGGTCTGGAAGTCAGCTTGACTTCAGTGCTGGGAGCTCACTGTCCTTCACCCTGCAGGAGGAGGGGGATCTGTGCGGGCTGCAGAGGGTCTGTGGAGTGAGGGATCATCGCAGGATGTTGTATCAGTCTAATGTAAAAACATCACATTAAACTGAGGAGCAGTGACTCAGGCAGCTTGAAACACTCTGCAGTGACTTTTATTTTGTCGAATGAGGACCTTAATTTCCTGCTGCTGTCTTATTTTTCTTTCATTTACTTCTTTATTATTGTTTGTAATATCAGTGTATCCACTTTGTGTTACCCAGTTGATGTGTTTCTCCCTCTGGCTCTCAGAACGAAATGAGCAGCGCCCCCTGCCGTCCGAAGGCGAAGCTGCGCGGTGGCATCAGCACATTAAACTCAGGGCCCAGTGGTTCCTAAACAGTTTGTAATCCCACAGAGGCGCTTCACACTCCTCTAAGTGATTACTGGATACAGTCACATCCGTTAATTCAGTGTTTGCGTGAAGGATTGAAGGCACATGTTTATTTATTTATTTATTTATTTATTTATTTACTGTGGGGTGGATGGTGGGGGGGGGGTGTAGACCTACAGAGATGGACAAAATGTGATGGGATCAGGGTGGATGGAAGTCCATATTAAAGGGGAAGCGGTTTCAGCAGTCCGGGTGTAATATGATGGATCACTCCAGACACGAGGTCCGAAACAGAAACGTTCAGGTCGGATTTTTTTTTTTTCTCCAGTTAATTCTTTGGCTCTGCGGAATCCAGCCTGACTCGTCATTTCTGGCTCATATTCTACATTTCTCCCTTCATCCAAATCAAACCCCTCTGTGCTCGTATACGCTTGTCAAGCCTCCAGTTTAGTGATGTAAAAAAAAAAAAAAAAAAAAAAAGGAGGTCAGTCTGAGCCCGGCGGGATGCAGGGCAGCTGCTCCCTGACCAGTCCCCCCGTCACACCTACTGCAGCTCCGTCTCTGAAGGCATTTGCTTGGCGAGTAATTAATAGGAAATAATGATGTTGCCGAAGGTGCGGCATCGCTGCCGCGGACGTGAAGACTGGGCATATTGTTGACTGCATTATTAATCTCCTTCCTGTAGATGACACAGTGATGCTGCCGATGACGCTCAGCCTGTTGTTGAGCAGTGATGGACGCGGAATAAACACGCGGAGAGATGGAAAATGATAGCTCACTTCCATTGTTTAAAACGTGAAAATATTACGCTTAAAAAAAAAAAACATTTTGGCATCAAAAATTAAAAATGCAGCTGTGCCACCACTTAAACTAGACTGATCCTGTTTTTCACTGTTTTATTTGGAGGATAATTTTTCATGCACCATCAGCTCCACTGTCTATAATATTCCCCTTCTCCCAGAAACATCCTCTGACTCAGGTAATTACAGCAGATAACGTAATCACACCATAACGCACTTGTCTGCCCAATTAGCTGAAACAATTATTGCAACTTTGACTTTAATTACGTCTCAATTTGAGGCCTCGCGCTGGTCTATAATTCAGTGATTAAAACCCCTGTTTGCCCCAGTGCCTTTAGGGCAGCGCCTGATTAGGACCTGTCAGCTGCCGGAGTGAACGGAGGCAGCCATGCGTGTTGTGCAACATGACCCGCTGTTGTTAAACCTTGTCAACATATTAACCTGAATTCCCCAGTCATTATAGGCTGAATAGGAAGAAGATTGTACACATATGTATGTTTAATTGAAAAAAAAAAGAGGCTATTTTCTCAAATAAACAAAGAGTCATATAATGTGGCTCAAGGTCTAGTTTAGAAAAAAAGCTGGAATGAAAGTCTTTGTGTGTGAGCTGCAGACATGCACGTGTTTATTTTATTTCTATGGTTAAATGTGGGGAGTAAAGATGCTGTCAGACCGCAGTTAATGCTCTCATAAACTATCACATTTTGTCTAAAAGTGATCTCAAAAATCACAAGTCATGGGACATCTGATCATTACATGCAGACAAACAAAAATAAAGAGGTCTGACAAGAGGAGAAAGACTGTTTTGGAAGGGCCAAAAGGTTCATCTGAAGCACATTTGATCCTTGTCAAAATATATTGATTCATGTTCTTTCAAGAGACAGTTGATGTCTTCCTTAATTTCTGACTGGCCATCTGGACTGACTGATGAGGGCAGACTCTTGTTTTCTTTGTGGGTGAAGAATTAATACGTCAGGAGGCTAATAAGTAAGTTTATGACTATGAAAATTATCATTTCCCATAAAGAAACATGACATTTTCCTGCATGATAATTTGCAGGAGAAAAGGTCACCGATGTCACGGCTGTGTTTTATGTATAATCCAGAGCACATGGAGAGCACAGGCGAGCATGCTGTAAGCAGGGTTTGCATAAGTTTGCAGGAGTGGCCGTGCAGACTGGGCCTTAGGTTTTTATGAATTTCCCCTCAGCCACAATCAGTGCAAGCCAGTTTCCTTTGGTGTATCCAGAGGTGAATAATTTATGGGGGGATAAAAGCGTTTGTGGTAGAGAGCTAGACAGTCAGACAGTAGAAGGAGGCTGGCTGGGAATCCCCCCCCCCAACCCCTCTACCCCGCCCCAGCCGAGCTCGCCCCTTGCCGTGTGGTGGCCTTGCACGATACCTCCTCGGACGGCTGCTTGAAGTGCAAATCTGTGTTCCAACTTGTTCCCGGTGGCTGTCAGCATGTTTTCCTCTTGTCAGCAGCGATTGAGTGTGGGCCTGTGTCACCCTTGTACCACCGCTGTAACAGGATCATTGACAGGCCAGTGACACTGCCCAACCAGATAATGGAAACCTATTGATTTTTCTCCTTTTTTTTCTTTCACACAGGCAGTCTGTGGCACTTCTGAATAACTGGCCAAAGGACAGGTCATGATCAATGGTCCTGATCTCTGGATCACCGCTGCCACAGACACTGAATGGGAAAAAAACACAAGACTATAGCTGACAAAGAAGTCCTATTAGTGAGTGCACACTTTCTGAGGAGGCAGCTACAGACAAACTGTTCAAATGAAATGACTTAGAATCCAAATTAGCTTCACTGGTTAGCAACCAGACGCTCCAAACACACCGTCATCCAAGAGTTTCTGATGTTTCCTCCACTTCCAATGTACTAAATCAATAGAAAGTGTTACTCCTGACTAACATGCAGGTTTTCTCTGTCTTTCTCTGTGTGGACATGGATTGGCGTTTGCAGTTTTAATGGACCAATCTCCAGAGAGGAGGCCCCTTTGATACCCGTGGCAATGATAAGCATGCATTGGCCGACTACCATTGGACCCCCATGGCAGATGGTGAGTGTGGGTCCTGCAACAACACATTTCTTTATGTCAGCCCTCTCTCTCTCTCTCTCTCTCTCTCTCTCTCTCTCTCTCTCTCTCTCTCTCTCTCTCTCTCTCTTCAGCCAGTGGAATAATGAAAAGCCCAATTCTGGTCATGGCTAACTCAATCTCATTATAATCTCCCCTTTTTTATTCATTCGGCCCCTTGGGATGCTGTCTGCCAGCGATGTGGCTTTCAACCTCCAGAGAGAACATCTTTTGAAACAGCCAGGAGACCTAATGAAGTCACAGAGTGGCACAATTATTTCCCAAAGACGGAGCATTAATGTACTTGAAAATTCCCTCCGGAGAAGCATGATGACAATTGGTTTGTACAGCTTTGATCGCTGCTTTAAATACTGCCCAAGATAAACTGCAGGGTTAGCCCCCTTTGCCACTGGTAAGTAGAAGACCCAGAAGTGGCTATCAAGCATTGGATACATCAAATACTCAGCCTGCAATGCTAAAAACGGGAGTTTAAAATAGTACATAGCCCTAATATCACTTCTTTGTTGGGAAAAATGGTGCAAAATCACACTGAAAGCAAATTTCACCAAAAAGAATTGCACCCAGTTAAATTAGCCCGTTTGTTGCAGGCAGGAAATGGTCCACCATCACAAAACACACCTCAAACCACAGAAAGGTTCGACAACAGCTGCAGCAAGTAATGAAAGTAGGAACGCTGTCTTTTATCAAACTGTATGGAGAGTAATAGATTACACGAGTAACACCAGACAACTTTGAATGGTCTTAAACAAAACACACCAGAAATTCATCTTTTGATTTTATTTTGCCAGCATGTTTGTTATATCATTATTGCACGGTGAACCCCAAATAATGTCACCAGTGTTCACATATTCTCTGCTGCTCAAATCATTAAATATATTGCTTCCTGTGCAGCAGATATTTTCCCTTAAAAAGACCCGACAGTCACTGGAAGTTTGGAGCAGCAAAGATAAAGTCATAAACGTTCAGGTTATAACGATGTACTGACATGGACGTGAATAATTAGAATAATACAGATAAAGCAGAACTTGACATAAAATGCATAAATACTGGGATCGTGGAACAACTGTAGATTTTTCAGTTTCTGTGAAGAACTGTGAGCAAAACTGTGACAGAATCACTCAGAAATGTATATTCAGTATATTTGGCTGATTAAGAATAATTCGCTACATGTCTTTAAATTTAGTGACATTTTTGTATCATGCAAGTTTATTATGAATATCACAGGTTTCTATACAGATATTTATCTACAGAAAAGTTGTATTAGGATCTGACTAAAAGTCTAAAAGCTGTCAAGCCCGAGTAACATTTGTTTTTCAGAAATCTTTAACAACTTGAGGATATGAAACGTGGAATTGTGCTGCATGTCTTTGACTTTAAGGGTTAGTTTGGATTCTCTGAAGTGGAGCAACAGAAAATCTGAACCAACCCTTTAAACGTCCCTGTGTAACAAGTTGAATACTCGAAGAAAGAAGATAAATACATAAAATACCTAAAATGACATTTAGCTATTAAAGCTAAATATGTCTTTGATTTATGTAAATCTACAGTTCTATTATATTTATTGGCTTTTAATACAATGTGAAAAACTATCATGGGTCAGCAGCACTGAAAGCAGCATATACATTCATATTCATTCATTACAGATGATAGAGTATATATTCATGTTTTTCTTTCTAATATTGGACTTCAAAGAAAAGTATTTCTCAAAATTGTGAAGTGTGAGTTTGTTTTGGCAATGGATTCAACCAGACTGAGCCCCACAGATGTGCACACAGAACAAACAAAAGGCAACGTCCTGGGACAAAGACGACATGCTCTCTTCCTGTGATAGACCCTGAAAAACGTTCACTTCAGAATGATCTGTCATCTTTGCACACTGCATAGCCTGTGTGGAAGAATGGAGCCGTCCCTGCAGAACAAGCACCAAGTCTACGAGTTGTAAACAAGTTTAGAGATCAGGTGATGGACATGCAGATGCTCGGTGGGTTTAAGGTTATTCAGTCTGAAATTTAAGCACAATGTCGCTGATTACAATATATTCTTACTCATGAGAGAAGTCGAGAGCTGCCACAATGAGAAAAATATTCAAATGATGTGTTGCTACAAAAGGTTTCCTGTTCAGAGTTTTCTCATTATAAAAAGACGTTGCTGTCGTGGCTGTAATGAGAGCCGGAAATTACACTGGTGGTTGAAGGTTAAGCAGAAGAACAATGACAGAACACGCTGTCCCAACATAACGCAGCGTGTTGAATGTCACTTTGATGAAGAGAAACGCTCTGTGATTCAGGCACAGAGAGGTGAGACCCTTCAAAGCAGCCGCCGTGTAACGACAGCCCTGTGTACACTGCCGAACAAGAGCACAACTCTATTTTATGTCGGCTCCAAAAGAAAGTGAGACGTGAGCTTAATGGAAATGTTCAGGCTCATGTGTTTTTCCAGGATAGAGTGGCAATGCTCCTTTTGTTTTGACAAAAAGTTTCTCATTAAAAGAGTAAGATACTGAAAAATGTTTCTTATAATGCTGAACTCCTCTGTTGAGATCTGAAATCTGGATATTGTGTTCACTTTCTAATGAAAATGTTTTCTCATTAAAGCAAAATGCTGTGTCATAATAACAAGGCACTTTTTTACCATGACAAACAGAGGAGAGCAGTTTTCCAATGGCAGCTCTGCACTGCCAGACCAGCTTACACTGAAGAAAGAAATCCTAAAAGTTGTATTATAAGGCAAAGCATAGCATTAAAATATCCTCTAGTAAACTTTTTGCTAATATATAGAGTATTATTAACATGTACTATCAAGTGGATTAACTATTATATTTGTATATAAACAGTTACAGGACTAATCTAAAACAATGTGCTGATTATTACGTATAAACTGTGCAAATTCAGGCAACAAATTCAGGCAAGTTCTAGACGGTAAAGTTCTACTCAAGATCTTGGTGCGCACCAGACATGCGTATTTGTATTTTGTGATGAAGACCCAAAACCTCCACCATCCCTGTCCCTGAGTGGGGCACGCCGGTGTGCAGGAGGTGCCTCTGTAAATGCTTGATCCAGTCCTCCTGGATAGACAGGGGACCCTGGAAGACGAGATCACAGAATCTGCAGAGACAAGAGGACAAGAAGGTTTCTCGAGTCAAAGCACAGCCATCTTCTTCCAGTCTGAAATACATGCTGTATTGTGTTATTTGATTGTAATAAGGTCCCTCCAGCACCCAGTCACATGCTCTGTATGCACACAGATTGGCTCAGGTGGGTCACAGTCACCTAATCCATATGTGCCAGTTAAAATGTGGGCATATAGGAAGACACGTACAGTATGTGTGCTGAAGGGGGACAGCCTCAGCAATTTATTGACTGTCCCCTGAATCTTTGACACTCTCAAAGAAGCCATTGCTCTTGTGATATTTGTGATATGGCTTTAAATGTGGCCATATTTGAGGTTAAAATGGGGAGCAGATCTGGAGGAGGGATGACACTCTGGAGGAGTGAGGGTATGAAGGTGGTCTCACATGGCCAGACCAACCTCCACACTTCGAGAAAGGTCCAGCTGAACCCATTATCAGCCCTTTATCTGAGATAGGACCTGGACTATCTCTTAAGGCTGATACAGAAGTCCATCACTGTTCCCAGGAGGTCTCTGGGGGACTAGTCAGGTGGCAGGTGGTAGAAGACTGGTCAGGTCAAGGACTAGGACAGGCCTGCTTGGTGCTCTGGTGACTTGAGGGCCTGCTGACAAACAAATGAGCAGTAAGGGCGAGCAGAGCAGGAGCGCGTGGGGTTCTGCTCTGTTCATTCTCTGCAGCAGCTGGTCTTCAAGATTTCTTCAGCGGTCCCAGACAAGGACTGACGTCTGCCTATGCGTCATCTCATTTCTTTCATTTAGGGCCTATGTGAGACATGGAACTGGGTGAGGAGCTCCTTCACGTCACTCTTCACTGAGAGAACCATGTTTACATACAGCATGCGACCTTGCATCCTCTGTACCTGCAGGTGAGTGTGTATATCTCAGCATTCAAGGAGTGGAAAATCTTCTTTTTCAGCCCAGGCCTCAGTCTGGGCTTCTTCTGCTTATAATCAGAGCCTGAAAAGACAAAACGCTGACTGCATTATCTGAGGGAAAGAATTAAGTTATCACTAACGAGAGGCATGAAAATATAATCCCAGAGCCAAACTATTATTCACTGCTGACCACAGATTGAGCCATAGTTTACTGTCAGAAACTCACCTGGTCCTTCAAAGATGCCGGTCCTCTTCCTGTGTGCATAGGCGTGAAGCTGAGCGGGAAGCAGTGTGCCGTTACACTGAATACAAATCTCATTTGATTCACATTCCTCTGAAAGATAGAACAATGAAAAGAGAAATTAAACTCGAAGAGAGCAAAGCAAATGGATCAAGACGTTTAGGCTGAAATTATGTGATTATACTTTCCACGTGCTTCATCGGCAGGCTTTAATGGGAAATTTGATTGGATGATGTTTTAATTTTAATACAGTTTAGCTGCAACGTGGGTCTCACATCAAGGTTTCGGCTCATCAGATGTTCGATGGCGCAGCATTTCAGGAGAAAATCGTTGTACTACAGTGTTTGAGTTCATGCAGTAATTTTATTATCAAGGAAAACTGTTACTCCCACTGTGCTCCGAAGCCGCCCTCCACCTGGTTTCATTCTAAGCATCTGATTTGCACTTTCCAGTTTGAAAAGTGTTACTGGTGAAGTTTAACACGATTTTGTGTCTTTGGGGGCGTTATTTTCACAAACACAACCTCATGAGAGTCACAGAGGATTCATAAACTACACAAAAACTGACAGATCTGTTAGTCTTCTGACAGAACTGGAGGCGACACTGCTGTGCAGCATTACAGGGACGGTTGAGTCATCACTAAAGATCTTCCAAAATTAAAACTAATCTGAATTTTTACTTTTTAATTTCATTCTGGCTCAAAGGAAATTTCTCACTGGAAATGTCTGAGCAGAAAGGACAAAAGATTTTTTATTTGGGAGATTAAATGAATGTGAACCGCAGCTCAATCATGAATGTGTATTATCTTTAACACCTGATAACAAATAATCTAAAGGACACTCACAGCAGAGCACTGTCTGTCCATTCAGTTTAACACAGAGCTCAGCAAACCTCAAAATCTTTACCATCATCTTTTTCAGTATCTGACTGAAAGTTTGATTTGGACAGACATTAAACAAAAGTGTGTAAACACGGATGATTGGCTTCCAACTAAACATCAAGAGCATCTCATGATTTTTTAATCTGAATTTCAAAAGCACTCACAAAAATTCAATCCAGTGTGTGTTTTTTTTTTTCTTTTTTTCCACAAATCAAATGATGGTGAACTATCCTCGCACTGTTTCACTGGTATGTACCTGCAGCGTACAGCTACCTGTCAAGAGATGCTGAACATTCATGATACGGATCATTTATGTCTAAACAACAATAAGTAGTGGACTCATCTGTAATCAGTCAAAGCTAAGACTGTGAAAAACATGTGCACTTTGATCGCATCAACACTGCTGCTGAATCCTCAACATGAGAGGCAAACATTCCAGGTTTCACTGTGATGTGAAGGGTGAGGTGCATGTCGTGAAGTGCTTCTTATGTCTATGTTTTGCCAAATATCTATAGAAGAGGCAAACTGCACTTGAGTCCGTACCACGAGCCCACTTTGGTTCCACGCTGGTCCTCCGTGTCTCCTCTGTGTAATCTTTGGTCAGATCTCCGAGCCTCCTGGTTGCATAGGCATCCTGGTTGTTTCTCGCTGTACGCTCCAAACTTTTCTGTCTCATCTTCAGCAATTCAACTAAAGTGCTGGAGGAGGCTTCAGTGCCTCTTCGTGCTTCTACCGGAAGCGTCTTCCTGTCTGAGAAGGCCTCTGCCTCCTGTTTTGGTACAAAGCCGTCCAGTATGGGATGCGGACTCTCATACTGGATTTTCACTGGGATGCCCACGCTCATCGGGACCAGGCCGTTGGTGCTGAATAACTTCTGTGAAACAAAGGACCGTGAGGGGAAGCGGCTCTTGTTGAGGACCTGGAGGATGTTCCGATGTTCTTGTTTGTCCTGCAGGAGTTCATTTAGGATGCACAGCGGGGACTTACTGCTGCTGGTCACTCTTCGGCCAATTCGTTTCAGATGTCCCCTCACGTGGTTGGAGAGTCCGGTCTTGGTATCAAACCAACCCCAGCACAGGGGACAAGTGTGCTCGCCTCGGGCTTCTGGCTTCACAGCTGTAATAAATCACATGACGTTTGTCATAAAAATTTAAGTGAACTAAGCTACTGTTTCTAATATTACACTGCACTGGATGCTTTTATAATGCAGAAGCTTTCATATCCACTGTCTGTATCACATACTGCAGCTGTTAATCTAAAGTGGACATAATCAATATTTTTATCCAACAAAATCAAGTGACAATGTGAAAACAATTACAATGTGAGGAGCGCTCACAGTGACCAACCTGCAGAGAATCATCAGCTGAATCTACATCTCAGCTTTACAGAGCTTTACAACAGGTTCTGGATCGTTGTCCAGCTGTCCGGCCCACGACTTCACTATTTTGGCCAACTGTGACTCACAATATTCTCTGATTCTACAAATGGATGATTATGTTCACTGTTTTACATAACCTTTAAGAATATCTGCACATGGCAACAGCGGTATGGTCAAGGTTTGGGAAAGACTGTTGAAGTTATAGCAAACAAACTGCTTCTTGGACGCTCCTGAAATGGAGACAGAACGTGCCCGGTGGAATTGAACACATCGTCTGGAATGACATCAGTCAGCCTGTCAGATGTGTAGCGGACAGAACCTGATGGAATCAGCTCTGTCAATCTAAACTTAGTCACAGCAGTGCTTTGGACAAAATGTTAATGCCAGCAAGCTAAACGCACTCAAGCAGGTATAACGTACACCACGTTCACCATATTAGTTTAGTGGGTTAGCATGCTAATGTTTGCCAATTACCACTAACACAAAGTACAGCTGGGGCTGATGGGAATACTTAAAACCAAAAGTGTTAACATCATGGTGGCCATAGAGGAAAAGCTACAGGATCACCAGAGTCCATAGGATTCATCCTCTGGACACCATGTATGTATGTGCCAAATTTCATGGTAATCTAGTGTAGAATTATGGACCAAAGTGATGGACAGACAGTCCAACAGACTGATGCCATCTCTACAGCCAATGCTGGTCGCATGGCTAAAACACTGAATTGCAGGTGTGTGACGGGTGGCAAACTTCATTAAAGACCTTTTGTGTTGAGCTGTTAGTGTTTAGCTGCTCATAGCTGACACATACTTGTACCTTTTCTCACTTTCCTCGTAGCACAGGGGATCCTTCTGCGGATTCGTGGTTGGTGGTCCCGCAGCGCCACTTGCTCTGGCGAAACCATGTGGCGAGCGTTATAGCTCAAACCAACTCGGTGAAGGTGCCCTCGCACGTGATTGGACAGACCCACTCCGGACTCGAACATGGCAGGGCAGTACGGACAGGGCTTGTGTTCGACCCCTGCTGTGGGGAAAACCTCAAAGCTGTCACTCGTAGATGTACGAGGCGACTGTGGGGAATCATCACGCGCTGTTGTTTCGATATACTCCTCTTTGATTATGAGTTGCTCGATGTCACTACAGTCTTCATCGCCATCGTCTTCATCCTTGAGTACATGGGGGCTCTGGTCTTTGGCTGAAAATCTCTGCCTCTTTCTGAAATACCTCCGAGCATACGGGTTCCTTTCCTCGCCGCTTTCCAGGAAGCTGCCTGTAGCTCCACTGGCGTCGTCACTGAACTTACTGCTGCCCTCGCAGCCTTTCTCTAACTCCTTATCTGCAGACTGTTTCTTTAGCCTCTGGCTAAGTCGTGGCGATTTATTACCATTCAAATTGTCGATAGTGTTATGTAAGGGTGTTGACATTTCTCTCACTGATGGAGAATTTTGCTTTGCTTGTAAACTCCCGCGTACCCACTTGTTCTTGCTACCTTGACACAACATCTGGTCTAATTTAAGATTTCTGGCTGATAGTAAAAAATCAGGGGTTGCAGGACAGTTTGCCTGCTTTGTGCTGCCAAAAGCCTTGCAGTCATCGTCTCCTTCCACACAGGTGAGATCAGTTGCCACATCTAATTTTTGCAGGAGTAACTTCCCATGCCTGTCGACCCTCCACAATGATGGTGGGAGCATGTTTTTGGCGCAGCCAACGGGACACTTCAACTGAGGAGAATTTGCAGTGTTTTCATTGGACTTTTGAATGTAGACGTCCCAGTTTTCACCAGAGCAGTGGGTGAAATGGGCTGTTTCTCCAAAATTAGTCGACAGACTTGGTTTAGACGCAACAATTTTGGGCTGGTCATCAACCTCACCATTACCACTATGTGATCGCTGACGCTCTAGCTCGGAGCGTCTTTCCAGTACTATTTTGTCTCTGCTTCTGAAAAATCCCATTTTACACTGAAACTGAACACGGTTCCCTTCTTCTGCATCATTATGAGTCACTTTCCTGTATTGAGGCTGGTGTGTGTTGAGGTGCGCGACATGTAAGTGTGCTTCGAGAGCTTGCTGCGTCAGTGTAATGTAGTTACACTCCTCACAGAAGTAATAGTGCTTTAGATTATCGTGTGTTTTGGCGTGCTGGACAAAGATTTTAGGACAATTGCAACCAAAGACACACTGAGGACACTTCCTGCCTTCGAATTTGGTGTTTTTGAGACCTTTGATTTCTTCCGTAAGTTTTTCCAGCCTGTCTTGGTGAATAATGATGTGGCTCATGAGGGAGTTGCTATCACAGAACAAACGCCCACACTCCCTGCATACAAAGGGCTGTGAAACATTCTCACTGTTCACCTGATTATGCTTGCCTAAATGATACATCATATGTCTATGGAAATGCATTTTTTCCTTGAAATTAACATTGCATACGGTGCATGAAAAGAGAAGTGGATCTTGCTCAACTTGCTCTGTCTTCACCTGTTCCACTTTTGGACTAAAATTGTCTCCATCTTCACGGTCATTTTCCTCATTACAGCCTCCCTGCGCTGTGCTATAAATACAGCGCTCAGAGTCTGAAGCTGTGCTCCTAGACAGATCTTTGAATGGCACACCAGAATATTTAATATCAGATTGTGTACCCAAAGAATCATCTTTGTTGCCAATGTCAACATTTTCAACATCATTACCGCAGCAGAGACAGAAATGTCTGTGATTTAGGCTGTTGTTAACCTTTTCCAGAGCGCCTGACATGCATTTTACATGCGGACTGTGCTTCATGTCTCTTTGGTGCATCACTTTGGTCTCCAGCCTTCTGTTGTCGTGCGAGAAGCGCTCTCTCGTTGAATCCCATCTGATTACTCCAGCATCATCATAATCATCGGAGGAGCTTTCTGACCGTTCTACGTCCCGTCGAGATCTTGTTTTCATTGTCTGCTTTGTCAAAGGTTGGCTAATGTGCATTTGCTCCGCACCGTCACCTGTCAGTGTGGAATAGGCCAGTTTAGACTCATTCTCCTCCGAGTGAGACAGTGGCGTGTTGACACCTGGCTGTGTGGCCAGTGTTTTTACGACGGGCCCCGCTGTGTTCTTCCAAGCGTCTGATTGAAGCTCACTAGGTGGTGGTAACACCTCGGGGCTCGTGTCCTTCTCCGCTTGCCACGCGGCATCCAGGACATTGTTGGATAAAACAGTGCCTTTGTTCAGGACACAGTGTACCTCTGAGGTGGGGTGTGAACCAGGTCCATTAACAAGTGCTCCTGAAGGCAATGAATTGCCTGCATGGGGAACAGCAGGGACACTGCTGTATACAAATGGATTCGGCTGGGTTCCATTTAAAGGGTTTTCGTGTTCATCTGAGGACAGACCTGCAGCATTGTTCTTCAGGGAGAATGTGTGACTCTGTAATGGCTGCTGAGTACGACCTGGGCTGTCAGACACAGATTCCACGTCTTTGTCCTCTTGTGCATTTGGCTTCAAATCAGACATAGTCGTGGTACTTTCTGAAATATGAAAAAAAATCAGAAAACGATTAAGAGCACTTTTTAATCATTTCAAGAAAGTCAAGTAAGGCAAGCATAATATTTCCTTTATTCTAGTGCAGTGTTCAACCATGTGAAGACGATTTGCCGGAAGAACTAACGCAGATGCAAATTACAAAATGAAACACTGCTGCACAACAGGTATAATAAAATCATGCTGATAATGTGCTGCTGTTAAAAAAAATAGTTTTTTGGGCTATTCTCCGTAAAATGAGAGCGGTATTATTCTGTGCCACATTATGATTTTCCAACACCCTCTTTCGCCACCTCTATTCACAACAAACCCTGCTGTTAGCCCTGAATACCCTGGCGAGGATGCTTAATTATGTGAGCGTACCTCTGGGATACAACCTTCCTGCTTCTCCACATAAAGTTCTCAGTCGTCTGCTAAAATTGACCAATTTCCATGGGAACAAAGTACACCTCCAATGAGATCATATTGCGTCTTATCACTCTGTGATGGTGCCAACACAGATCCCAGCATGAGACTGTTGTTACTTGAATCCTGACAAATTGGCAGGCACACAATCTGTCTAAAACACAAACACAGACCCACACAAAGAAAACATACGCCTTTGCACATACGCACACACAATAACTCATTTATTTCACATTTTCATATTCGGACAAACCTATAAAACTGAAGGCTTCCAGTCATTAAATAAGATTAGAATCTGCATACAATTAAACGTGTGTGCTCCATCTTACAGCAGATTACACTCGGCTGTCCGGAGCTGATTTAGTTTAAAATGTATGCTCAGTGGATTTGACATCCAGGGCTGGTTGCTCTCTACAGGAAGCAGCGTTGCTAACGAAGTGGTAAATTCAGTGTTAATGAGTGGCTTCACTGTTACCACCTCAGAGGTAAAACCTTCCTAGCTCCATATTCTCCCCATCTGTTGTGGTGTTAGAGGTTCGAAAGGGGAACAGACGCTCGACATTTAAAGCGTGCTTCACTGTTACCCCCAAACGGCAGGGTGGCAAAACCATCAAAATATCTCCGTTCAAAACGTGTAAGCCTCATTAGCAGCCAACTCACACAATTCGCTTCTATATATAACGAACAGGGGTTCAACAGAAATATAATTCTTAAAAATTCATTTGCTTCTATTTACTTCATTTAGTCAATGTTAAAAGGCTGACTTTGCCTTGCCTGGAGATATTTACAGGGATTATGAGCTTTAATACAGTTAAGCTGTATGCACAGATCAATCTGCTGTGAGCTTTCACTAACCCTGTCTGGCATTTTCTCCAAAACACTTGCCTCATTTTTCAGTTTGGTAAATGAGATTTAAGAGGAGAGACATCGTCACTGTTTACTGTTTGACGACAGAAAACAAACTCACACTTATGTGTTGAGCCATCTTTTGACTTTTTTTACTGCCTTTTCTCGGTGTGTAAGATGTATTTCTCAAACTGATATCTGTGCAGTGCATTTACCATTTTATTAGATGCGTCTGTAGAATCAGATGTAATCCAATGCAGCAGCCCTGCATGTACTTCTACCTTTGTGAAAGAATCAATTCCAAGGTTATGGTCAGAGGCGTTCCTTAAAATCTGTCCTTGGGGGACAAAATATTAGGAGCAGTCGTTACACACTCAGTGGCCACTTAATTAGGTACAATTTAATGCAATCCAATACAGCAGCTGTGCCATCCTCTGGCTGCTCACCTCTATATTTATGCAGCTTATACTGTTGAGTTTTTGTTGAGACTATAGTGGTGGTCATTGTATTGATAGTTTTTTCTAATCTTCTGCTCCTGTGATGCACAATGTGTGAATGGGATGGTGAAAACATTAGAAACACACCTCAACATAATGCAGAATAAACACCTGTGTACCTGACGTAATAAGCTTGTTAATATGGGATTTATTACTGTATTGAATTGCATTAGTTTGTATGGGTGTATGTAATAAACCACATAAAAATAAAAGCTTGAATTTGCACCAGTAGCAAAAAATGAGCAGGATATCATGCAGGATAACATGCAGCATTCTCTGATGGTTGGTGGGCTGGGACGAGTGCCATGTACTCACATCAGTGTGGCTTTGAGTCTGCTCACAACCTCAGTGCATGTTAAGCCCCATTCTCTTTCATCTTGCTGTCATTCTCCACTGTGTACATAACATTTACCTGTAAAAACTGTGCATTGATTACTTGTTTCATTACACCAGGTAGCTGCGTAAGTAGTAATTTTGCATGTGTAAATGTGCAGAGACAAGCCGAAGCAACAATCTGCTTCCATCTCATCGACAAAGGTCAAGCATTACTGCGTGACCTCTCAATCTAATTTTGTAATTACTTCCTCATCGACACTTCAGGAACCATCTCTGCATTAAGGCTGAAGTCTCCAGCAGAGTGACGACGATGACATCTGCTTTGATGGGTTGTAGCATCGGTGCTCCAGGAGCTCAGGCTTTTTCAAAACAGACATTTGACGAGGTGTAAGTGACTCCAATGCAAATAAAGCTAATATTCAATTTGTTTTTAGAAAGTAAATGTGCAATACATTTTTACAATTGTTCAGGACAATAAATAAAACCCTCTGAGAACAGTCATGGGACCAGGAGTGGGGACACTCGGCCATTAATGGCAGTGATGATGGTTCAGACCCTTTTCTTACTGCCCACAAGACCAGACAAGACATCACACCTTAAATTGCACCTGATGCAGCACGAAAAAAAAAAAAAAAGCTGGATTATGAAAAAAGCTCCTAAAATAATTAATGATAAGAATTTGGGTGCAGGAGAGAAATAAGCACCAGTCGAGGATGAGCAGCAGGAAAACAATGACACCTTAATGAGGTCAGCGTGGGGTCACAAATAACATGTAAATCCCCAAAATGTAAAAGAGCGAATGAAACATCAAGACTTAACTGATATGACCTGTTTACGTCAATGTTTAACCAAACATAGAAACAACAATGTACGCTGTATGATTTGAGTCGAGAAATTTGTAAAAGGCATTTAACGTTTAGAAAATATCTGCAGATCAATCGATAGTGAAAATAATTATTCATTACGACCCCAGACAGAGTCCTGCTGTCCACTGCAAAGGACAGTGTGGACCTCAGCAGGTCGGGCAGGTCGTCCACCAACAGGACATTTTTCATCTTCAGTAAAGATTTAATGCAAACAGGCTGAAATACCCAAACTTCAGGTCTGAAGAGGACGACAAACAGATTGAGGAGGAAGAGTCTGGTGCTGTAGGCTTGCGAGGCTGCGAATGTCTAAGCAAATTCCTTCTTCCTGTTCAACTGAAGACCCGGGCTGGCAGCACAGTGGAGACGGCACAAAAAACCAACTGGGACCAGTCAGCCAAACCATTTCAACTGCTGGAGCTGTCTGTATGGATCAACAGCCAACCTTCCGTTCCTCTGCCATCGCCTTTGCTGGAGAAACGTCTAAACAAGGGAACCACGGTCCCTCAAGTACTGCACCACACTACTTCCTCAGCTAATGGGATCTATTGATTTATTTGACACAATGTGAATTTATGAAGCTGCTTCTTAAGTGTGAGAGTATCAAAGTGTGGCTCAAAACAAACAGAGATTCAGCTTGACACTCCAGTAATCCCAAGGTGAGTTTGTTCTCTCAGCGAAGGTGCCACAGCGAAAAGAAAAAAAACACACTGTTAAGTTCTTCTTCTGCTACCGTAGCCCTGCAGCATCAAACGGCAGAAAAGCAGGAAGAAATTAGCAGCGTGCCAAAATTCGCAGAAGAATGTGAAACTAAAAAACGCGACAATAAAACAGCCTAAATTTGCACGGGAGAAAATAAAGCGAGTGGCTTCACACGATGTCTTTGTCTGGATTACATACTCTTTTATCCCACTGAATTCTTGTCACCCAAAGGTCATTTCCATAATAATGGTCTCCATTCTCCCTAATGGGATTTTGGCTGTGATTATGTATGCCAGCGCCTTGTGCAGACACTATCAGCCCTGTCATCCTGAATTGCACAAATGTAATTACACAAAGCCTTTGATAACTAAACAATGTAATTTACTGCTTGAGTGGAAATATATGCTGGAGTTATATGAGTCAAATTACACACTACGGGAAAACATGTGAGCTCCATCGATGGTTTGATGCAAAGAGAATTATGTTCTTTTAGTGAGAACAAATTAAATGCTAAGACACGATTTAACAACAAGAATATTTACAATTTAAGAAAAGATCCACAGATAAGTACGACTGGAAGTGCTAATTTAAAGGAATAGTTGGACGTTTTTGGGAAATACTCATACTTGCTTGAACAGTAATGTATGAGAACATCTGTGAAGGGTAGATATACAAACATGATCGAGAGCTGAAGTGAAACAAGGACTTCCAGGAAAGAAGGGAAGCAAGAAAACCTCATTCGACATGTCACTAACATTTGTGACAGAGCTAATAAGTAAAAACCCTGAAACACAACCTTACTCCATGTTGTGTGGTTCACATCACATCTCAAACGAACACCATTTCCCATAAGCCCATGGATATGGACTGTACCAAGCTACAATTAGTTTGTTTGCCAACAGAGTAAATGTTGAACTTTGTTAAAATCATGACGGTTGAACATGTGAATGCTAACGGCTAACATGGCTCTGAAGAACCCATCGACTGTACCGCTCGTTCCACAGCTCATTAATGAACATCTCGTTTGTTTAATGTGTCCAAAAATGAACCGAGCATGAATCGCAGGTTGCGTAGGTGTGATTTGTTGCCTTCGGACAGAGCCAGGCTTGCTGTTCGCTGTCTCTGTGCTAAGCCGAGCTCGGCTTCGGGCTGGAGCTTCGCATTTAGAGGACAGAAATGAGACGTAACGATGAACTGCTTTAACTAATAATCTAGAATATAAACAGTATATGTGAGTTCGTGATGAGCACGTGATGACAGTGGAGTCCAAAGGCAGAACAGACGTACAGAGACAGGACGTGGGTTAAAGCCTTGAACCACAGGTGAGACTGAATCTCCCAAAGCAAAAGACAATCCCATCCTTCAGCCAAGGTTCAACACCGGCGTAACATATCTAAAAAAAAATCCTGCCCACAACAAACTTCTCGCCCCTCCCCCCCCTCCGAAAAGGGAACGAGTGAAATGGCTGTGATGGTAGATTTACTGATGAAAAAAGGTGAAGCGAGAACATTCGGAGTGATAAAAGGGGACAGGGAGCGAGTGACAGTTGGGTTAAGACAGAAGTCATGTTCAATAGCAGGTAGAAACATCAAACAGTGAGTTCACAGGAAACCCATGCAACCTTGTCTTGAAGGAGGATTTTCTGTTGTGTGGAGTAGATTATATCTGTTCAAGCTGCTGACACGGCCTCATTTGCTGCCCGTAGTGTTGGAGGGGGATTAAACGATATAAACTTTAAAGCTTTAAACAATACCTTTCAAAATTAAATGGATTAAGGGAGGGATGTCTGATGGGGATTTCCCAAGGCTTTGTTAGTTTTAAACTCTACTCCTTTTAAAGGCGGGAAGAGGGGGGAAAAAAACAGCGGTTAGAAATTTCTCAGGCATGTGACCGTTTTAATGAGGCTGCTCTCACGTTGAGGAGGGCAGTGGGCACAGGAGGGCTGCCGAGCAGATGGCTCTCATAAACATCATATCTGCTCTGTTTAGATACACGACTTCTCATCTCCCAACACCGAGAGGAAAACAAACCCGACCATCACCACAAGCACTACCCACTTGCCCGCTTTTGGCAAGCTGCGCCGGCTCGTTGAAATGGCACATTTCCATTTCTTGCATTTCTCCTTCATAACAGTATGCATGAGCTGCGCAATTGATATACATAACCTCTAATCTGTTATAAGTATGCAGGGGAGATGCAGCGATTGCAGTGGTGGGTATTTTTGTTTAGTGGCAGTTAGGATGTTGACTTTTATTAAATGTTATTATTACCATAGAACTGAAAGTATGCAGATACTGAGCAAGACAGGAGTAGTTGCTATGATTAGGCATGCTCAGATGCTTCCCTCTTCGGTTCGGATGGAAGAAAATTATATATATATATACATCAAACTTTGTTGCTGCCGCTTTGCTGGAGACATGTGACCATCCAGATGAAAGGGAGTCGGTGTCAAACTGCTCTCCAAATTGAGGACAGGCTCCACATTGCTGAGCAGACATCAGTGAGCTTAAATATGGAGGCATGTCAAGCATCGCAGGTATTAGGATGAAATCTCTCATTATCTTCCTTTAAAACATAATATGAGTGCACGGCGGCAGGGATAGGTGGGGAAGGCAGGGACCTCGCAGTCACTAATGGCAAGCGAAGCGAGTCCTCGGTAGTCACCTTGAATTCTATTATTAGACTCTAAACAGTAACTGGATCAAGTGCGTCGTCTGCAGCCTCCGATTGGGCTGCCAGACCCAGACATGGCTGAAATAACTACGATCGCACGGGGTCAACGAGGCGGCGTGCGCAGCAGAGCCTGCAGTGAACAAAGAAGAAGCGAGCCTCTGAAGAGAAAACGCCGAAACTGCGGCTGTCAAGAAGTCACAAGGAATTCGTGGGCCAACAAAAGCCTATTTATCTAACTCTATCAGGAAAAGTGGACAGCTTGAGCGCTGTAGCCTTGACAGCAGTGGGATTCCCTTGTCATCTCCCAAGGTCCACACACACACACACACACACACACACACACAGACGCATGTAAGGCGATTATTCAGTACTGCTCGTCAATTGTACCTTTTCAACCCGGATCAATGCGTCGTCTTGCACCAGGGGCCTGTATCAGCACCAGTCATTAACATGTGAGTGCCACTCTATCAGCTCCAGCTCCAAATAAATCAAAGGGTCGGCCACAGAAGAAAAGGGGCTAATATTTCCTCAATAACCCCAGAGAGACACCATGGAGAGATGCAAATTGCCTCCCAGGAGACCCCGGGGGATGTGAAGGAGGAACTTGCTGGGAGGCAACGGGAAGCTAATGAGTATAATGGTAAATGTATACAAGGAGAGGGAGAAAACCCTCTCTATTCATACCAATTAATACAATCTTATCAATGGAGGTGTACTGTAGAAGGAGGGCCCACGTCTAACCCCTTGCCCTCCTCCCCGCTTCCACCTCGCCAGCATCTGTATTATTCAACACAGGCCAGGCTACGGTCATTAGCCCTGTGGGAGACTGGGCCAGGCCTGGGGAGTTAAGGAGATTTTAAAAACCACTCACTCCTCACATCAAAACAAATCGGGCCAAATCAAAGGGGCTCAAAAATGTCCTTTCTTGGAGGGGTGAGGGAGGGAGCTGCCATTGTTGTGAAAGGCTGCTTTCTGCAGCGTCGATGCACAGAAAACACGAGATAGCACGAGACAGAAGAAGCGTCATCAGTCATGCTGCGACGCAGGAAAAAAGGATTACTGATGAAATAACACAATTTAAACCATAATAGTGTTAAATTTCTTTGCATAATAACGATAAAATGTGGCATCAATACATTTTATTAATTAGATGGTGCTTAACAACTGTGACATTTGAGCTTTTTGTCTATATCATTAGCAGATTAACAGGATTTTTTTCAGTTTCTTGTCAGAAAAGAACACTTCAGTTGACTGAAGATGAAGATTTCACTGCAGCTAAAAGGTGAACAAATGAAACAAACCCACACGACAAGTGAGGAATCAGTTCATGGAGGTAAGATCATTTCACCTGTTCCTCATACAAAAAAAAGGTGTTTCAGGAAGTCATTTTCTCCTTCAAATTACCGACATGTTTTTCTGGATCATTCATGAAAGAAGCACATTTATTTAGGAAACTGGTTGAAATAATTATCAGGAGTTATCAATAAAAAAAACTGACTCAACGTGGACCGAGCCCCGACTGCATTAACACAGCAATGCAAGCTGGTGATAAACACATTTTCTCCTCACTGATAAACCTTTAAATATTAAATATCTTTATTTCTCCTTTTTGCAGTCACTTACTAAAGCAGCGCTGTAATATTTACAGTCCACCAAATCCTCCGCAACACCAAATATCACCAACAGATGGCACCTGCAGGCGTGGAAACTTGCTGAAAACACGAAATTGTTTACACGCTTAGCAGCAGACACTTCAGTTACCTTCGCATGTTAAAAGGTGACTGAAGCTTTCCGACAGCACGACATCATACTGACACTTTAAAGATCCGCTGTGGAGCTTTTTTTTTTTGTAAACTGTTTACATTGAGTGTGCGCGATGTAAACAAAAACTGCTCCACGGCGCCACCAGTGGTCAAGGGCTACACAGGAGACCTTCAAGTTAGCTCTGAATCGATTCGGTCGTGCAGCTGAAAGAAATTGAAGTGGTATGTAGTCCTAGTTTAAGGAAGCGTTTGAACTACCTGAAAGGGCAAACAAATGCTTCAAAAGCATAAGAAGAAGAAGGAATGCCTCGATCTATCATTTTGAAGGTCATTTATAAGGGTGGAGAAATATACCCGACAGCAGCCGATTGGAGGAGGATTTGCCTCCCAGAGATCAGCGAGGGGACTGAAATGAAGGTTAATGGCTATATAACTTTCTACATGTATAATCCTATACTCCAGATTTCATTGAGCATAGCTGTAAAAGCCCTCCGTCAGCATAATTGCGCCTAACCTGTGCCCCGCATGCTCAAATCTCTAAAATATCACATCCAGCTCTGAGAATGAGTGGGAAATTAATGAGGAAAGTGCTGAGCTCAACCTTAGATAGGTATCACAGAAAGGGTGAGCCGCCTCATGGCTCATGTGCAGTAGAAGCCCGCTAATCCAAACCCTCGAACACAGAGGCTGTTTGGACTTGAGAAATGTTCGGAGGGATAAATACGAGACCGTGCTGATCTGACGTTCTTGCAGACTTGGGTGAATGTGGATCAGAGTAAAATATATCAGAAACTGCAAGCTTTTTTTTAGGCGTTCTGGTAATTTAGATTTAGTTGTTGCATAATGAATAAAATCACAATTAACCCAGATGCAAATAATGAAAGTGCACAAGATGCAAAACATGGATAAATACTATCAAATTATTATTATTACAGTTATTATTATTATTATTATACATCAGTATGTTCTTCCGTCATTAGTTGAAATAATTCTGATCTTTTTTTTTTTTTTTTACCTTATTTATTTTCAGATTTCCCATAATGACAAAACTGCACATTAAAGATTTTAAATGATAAGACATTTTTGTGTCCATCTTTTATTCCTTTTATCATCATCCATTCAATTTAGTGTGATTACACAGAGCACATGAACTGATGCTGCTCTTCAACATATCGTCCTCCTGAGTGAGAGCCGAGAGCATCAGTGATCATATTCTGCCCCTTAGTGGAGGAAACGGTCCATAACCTGAGTGAAACAGGATAATGGGAGGCTTGATCTGCAGAGGCTGAGCATCAGGCTGGATTGTGGACATCTGCAGCTCATGACTTAGGTGCTGCTTCATTCAGCCTTTGATGGACCAAAGCAATTTCACCTGCCAGTCCCTCAGATTTAAGTAGCTGCAGTCGTCTCTCCTTTAAAACAAACTCCTCTCCAGGAAGAAGTCGCTCCCATGGCTCTTAAAAAGTGGAGTGCCACACAATTTCCATTTAAATTCAGGTTTGTGAACATGAAAAATATCCAAAACTATCAAGTAAAAAGAATGGAAATCTGAGTTTGGATGTTGTCACGACATAAACTGTCTTCAAAAGCTGCTTGCTTGAGGGTTTTTGTACAATCAGGCTGCATAATGTGTGAGAGAATCAGAACCAGAGAATGAACCCTCATCTGTGGAAATTCATCCAAAATGTGCTTCTGCAAATCCCTCTCAGTAGAGCTGCCATCGCAAATTAAGCAAGCAAAAGCTTTCTCGTATCTCCAGCAGCAGCAGTGAATGTTCACTAATATGAGCTGAACGGAAGCAGGAAAAAAGACAAATATGAGAGCTGAAATTACAGTTTGAGGGTTGAAATGAGATGCAGTTTTACATGCACGTGTAAAACCAATGAAATGCTTAAAAGGATCTGTTTGTTACAAATTCTGCCAGAAGCTGCCATTAAGTGTGTTACAACGTGGTGCTTGAAACCTGATCCTCCCTCATACAACACATGTCTTTAAAAAGCATGGGGACTTTATGAGATGGAGAAAATAACATAAAGCTCCAAAAGCCCAAATGAATGCAGAGGTGGAGTCCTAAAACGGCCTTTTTAAGGCATTAAGGTCATCAAAGGCAATCCACACTCTCCTCAGCTGCAGTCTGCACATTTTATACAGCACGCATGCTGCTTAAGATCTTATGTTCCTTTGAATTTTAATGTATTTGTAGCTAGAAAAATATGAAAACTGGATAAAGTGCACTGTATAAGAGGCTGATATCAAAACCAGGCCAGCAGTTGATTATTTTCATCACTTTCTTGATGAATCAATTAATTGTTTCACAGTTTCCCAGAGCACAAGGTGACAAGCTGCTTGTTGTGCCCACCCATCCGTCTAAAACCCAAAGATATTCAGTTTATTATCACATGAGACAAAGACATGCAGCAAATCTTCACAAATGAGAGGCTGGACCTGGGAAATGTTTGGCATCTGTGCTTTCTGTCATTTAAAAAAGGGATGTCTGCAGGGCAGTGCAGAGCCTGTCCTCAATGAATCACACAGAATCTGCAACAGAGATGCTCATTTAAAGGACCAACATGTTAAAATACTCATTAAAAACAAAGTCTGTGTTTCACCAGGCTGATGTCAGGTTCAGCGACAATGACCAGCGAGGAACTATCAATGAAAGTTGGATAAAATAAAGCCGAATAACCTATTTATTAGATTTTTACAGAAGAAATGTGCATTGCATCATTAGACCTCTGAGGAAAACCTGAACTCCTCATTTAATGATCAAACCACGATGGTACAATTTCAACGTGGTGATAATTTCAACATTACAGCATTCGGCGGCTAACATTTGAAGAAAATCAAACAAAGACTAGAGGATCATAAACTAAACACTGGTTGTGTGTCAGTGATGCTGTTTCACACTGGAAAATAATCAACAGCCAGCCTGTCACTCCCTACAACCTGCCAAGCGTAGGAGTGGAAGCACTGACACATGTAACTGACATCTCAGATTTAATTTGACTGGTAATCACACCCAGCTATAGTTTCAGAGCATTTCACACATCTGAGCTACAGTTTCAGGTGCTAAGCCGGTAAGGAGACACACAACTGTGCCTCTGAATGATAACACCTCTTCAGAGACGGTCACATTTTAGGTTTATGCTCTGCCATTGTGATTACAATAATGATAATACTAACAAGAACATTAGACTCCACACCAAACGCATTTCCTTGCTTTTCAATTAGAATGCAATCAACACTCAGCTCGAGCTTGGCGTCAGTCCTTCAGCGGGTATTTGAGACGAATGATTAACGTGTGTCGCTTCACGGCAGGTCACCTTGTTGTGATTCTTGTCTGAATCCACAACCACGAGCTGATAATATCACTTCTAATAAGAGTCAGTATTCCTCTAATACCGCCTGTGTTTGTCACATTTGAGAGAGTGGAGCTCGATAACCGTGCAGAATGTTTAACGAGATGAAACGACGGGAAGAACCGGTTGGCGTGCGCTCACCAGTCGACTCCTCCACGTGGCTCTATGCAAACACACCTGGAACAGAGACACAAACAGCAAGACGACGTCCTCTAAGTTTGGTCATGAAGTTGAGAGCCACTCGCCACATCAGGCCTTTTCTTTCAAAGAATACTTCAGCTTTCACGAAGGTTTTGTGGTTTCATCTGACACACCCTGCCTCCGGGAATCTGTCCCTCCAAATTCAGACTCTGCTCTGGATCCATAACTGAAAGCTGAGGACTCCATTTCTTGAAAATGAATCCACACGAGGACACGAGGAAGCATGATGTCAGCAGGGTCAGATCAGTGATCAGCTGATCAATCGATGCATTAACCTTTGTGTTTTTTCTTAAGACCTCACTGCTGTATGAAAAAATAACTACAACAAAAACCAACTTTCTCCAAAAATGTTCTTTCTTTTCTGGAGATTTTTGTTAACATGAAAGCAGTTAAATACAGAAATGACCATAAAGTATTGTTAGTGTTAGTACGCTTAATGTTTCACACAGTTTTATCACAAATCCCTTTAGTTTGCCACAAAGAATTATCAACACCAGTCAGAGATGATCAGCACAATAAAATCCATCATATTCAACCATATTTTACGGCTAATTATCACAACTAATATAAACACAAGTCATGCATTATGTCCTGCAGTGGACAGGTGAAATATGACATCATAGGACATCAAATTAGCAAACATCATTAAACATCAAGGTGAAAAGGTGTCTGCTCTCCTCTGTTTTATAGATGGTTATTAAAGATAAGAACAAAACATGTAATCTGAAGACGTCTCCCTGGGCTAATTTTTCACTGCTCAGAACAGAATCAACACTTAAAATGACTGTTAGTGACAGTCGTGTTGTCACAGTGTGACCGTACGTCACAGCAGCAGCACAATGTGTTCGCTTGAATGGCAAACGAGCGCCATCACAAACCTATTAAGGACAGCTGAGGACGTTTCCTGCTTATATGAACATCAGAAACAGAAAAGGAGAATATATCAGGCCATTAGGTTCGATGCAAACAACGTGGAAACTAGAGCTGAAATGATTTGTCAGTTAGCCAACAACAAATGAACCTGCATCTATTTTAATAACTTTAATGTCGTATTTTATGGAAAAATGACAGAAGTTCTCAGGTTGTCGTGTGGTTTTGCTGCTTTTCTGTGTCAAACATAACAGTGAACGACTGTTGGATAAAAGAAGCCTGCACAGACGTGATCGTGGCCTCTGGGAAATCATGACAGACAAATTTCACTATTTTCTGACTATTTAACACCATAATGAAAATAATGTTTGGTTGCGGTGCTAATGGGAGCTGGAACTTATAGTTTCACGTCATAACCCTGGGACAAAGGGAACAGCTCGATACGTTCGTCACCGGCTCTGAAGTTATTCATTCCATGCAGATGATTTAACGAGTCGAGGATTGATTCGGTCAGTGTGATTCTATGAAAGCGTGCCGGCCTTATTTCCTCGCCTCTGATATATTTCTGCAGACCTCAATGTTCTTGGTGGAGCCACCTGATTACTAAAATATCTCATCTCTGCAGCTGCTCCTCAGCTGAGTTGCTAATTCAGGCCAGTGTACTCCCATTTAAGTAGTCCCAGGTGTCTTCATTTATAGCTGTGTAAGCAGCAGCCAGGCCAACAGAGAACACATAACTGTTTGCTATGCTGAGCATTCAGGGACTTCAGGCATCTTGGTTAAAATATTTGACCTTGTCAAGTGACATATAATCAATTTGTGGATAACATGCCTCAACCATCTGATTTATTTAGTCGGGCAGTTGACTCCTTTACTCTCTGTGGTACACTAATGCAGTAAAATCTGCGCTAGGCTGTTAAGCTTCTTCCTATAGCCATGAAAGCTCATCCTTAAACACCTGCAGGGAGTGATGGACTCACTTCTGTAGGTTTGCACTTTGATTTTACAAAACTCCCATTCCTGAGCTGACAACAACCACAATGTAAATAAACTCCCACAGAGTTATGGAAGTTCCTCAGTGTCAAAACTACTGAGCTACAACAGAAATAATGAAGAAAGTACTTGCACCATCCAGGAAGTGTGCCATCTAGCAAAGGTCAGTCACTGCCTGCATTATTTCATGTTCAGTATATAGAATATTTCCACTGGAAAACAGTCAAATGCTGCAGCAAATGTTATCAAGCACAACCCTTCACTACAGAACATACTGCAGGTCTGACCCACTGACACGAGCCCACGTCCGATACAATAAACGCACATAAAAGACGTCAGAGTCCTGCACACTTAGTCAAGACTGGGGAGGGAGAGAAATTAGCTGAATCAAAATTCCTTCAAAATTCACATACAAGGTAATTTTGAGCAGAAATACGTGTATTTTGTTGGAAAAATCATTAACATCATAAGCCAACAAGAATCTGTGGCTACATGTACGACGCAAAAACAACATGAATAGATAATTTAGCATGTAGTTCCTCTTTAAATCAATTCCAATATTGTCATACTAAAATGTACTTTTCAAACATTATCACAACTTCCAGTACAGCAGCTGCAAATTCAACCATTTCAGACTAGAGGCTTCCACGGTTCTACATGAATCCAAGAACCCAAGACCTAACCCAGGACCCATACGGGTTCAGATCCAGTTTCATACGGTCAGTTGTGTCCGGGTCAGCTTTTGCTCTGCTGTCATGGCTGCCACGTCTGTTTAACATAATGTGAGATACCCGAGTGGGTAACTTGAACATTATAACATTAGGATGAGAAAGTGTGAGAGAGGAAATGAGGTGAAAAAATTAAAAGAGCCACAAGGAAATCGTCTTGAAGAGGACAGACAGCAAATTAGCATTGCTACCGTTAGCTACCAGGACAACAAACAAAAAATCATGATTATAGTTCAGGAGGAAAAACAGTCAAAGTCATCTTTATTGTGCTAAATGCTAAAAAAAAAAAAAAAAAAAAACTACAAAGCTGACTCAATGAGTTGCATTTTGTCAACCATCACCGACAACAAGACTTTTTAAGGAGAATGCAATAATTACGAAAAAATGCTATTAAAGGCCCAAAGTCCAAAATGTCTCCCTCACTTCCTCATTCACTGCTCTGTATACTAAATATAAATGTAATGAAAAGGCATTCAATAGTTTACTCTGTAGCCAGCAGTAAATTGAGATTGTCAACACTTTTACATCAACATCAACTTTTGCACCACTCTAATCTTTGCATCTGTACAATGCAGTGCATTGCATCGTGGGATTGTTAGTTTAAGGTAGAAGTAACATGGACGCACATTCAACAGTAAATCATAATAATGCAGCACAGAGTGAATAGGGAGTGATTTCAGACACAGGTGGGCTCAGGTGGTCCAGTTAGAGTTCAACTTTGCTTCAGCAGCAGTTTCGCCATTGAAGACCTTCCATACAATGAGGGTTTAGGGTTTTTAACAGGCCATGCAAAGTGAGCGAGGGAAGGCAGAGACATGAAACTTAAGAAATGAAGTTTACTACAAGCCCGCGGCTCTGCTTTCAGTGCACACACAGTTTATCCTCTGCAAACATGAACTTCAACTCCACTTTAAGGTAGACAGTTGTTTTCCGGGCTGCCATAAACCGACTGTCCTTCAGTCCAAACTGACATGTTTTCAGACAGGCTATGCGACAGCGAGCTCCTGGAGCAGCTGTGCACGCACGCTGACCCACAAACACCGAACTGCACCAGCGGCGTCCTGAAGACAGACTCGATGCTGCAGAACCAATAAGCGGAGGAAAGTCGAGCTACACCTTTCAGTCATCAGTCACTGCGGTGTTTTCGTACCTGCACGGCGACACATCGCTGACTGATGACCACACCTGGTGACAGCGTATCAGTGCGCTCATCAGACCGTGCAGCAGGCTGTAACACCTACCTCAGCACCGCCTCAGGACGACGGCCGTGTCCGCAAGTCTGTCATTGACACCGTGACTCGTCTCTGCAGCTCTGAGGCTGTCGCCATTTTGCTTTAAAATCACGCAGGTCGCCCTGTAGTCCGGAGGAGAGGGATGCTCACGGCGGAGGTAGAGGAATGAGCGTCACCCTCAGTGCTCACCGAGCCCTTATACTGTAGTTCCAGGAACGACACATGTGGAGCAGCTCACCTTCATCACTCACCTACAGGACTGAAATGACCCCAGAACATTTTATTTTAAGTTTGTGAACGAGGTGCGTGACCTTGAACTGCACCTTACAACCCAGATTAGATCTATATGTGTCTGCCTGTTCATCATCAGAGCCTCACAGACACAAACTGCAGTATGTTTCTTATTTGTTGAAGTTATATGAGTTTAAACAGGGAGGAGTGCACAGCGGTGTCATCCACAGTGGAACTGCAAGCAGGACGGACATGTCACATGTCTTCTGTGACCATGAGCTGAATTCCAAAATGGTTATAATGAAAGTTTCACTGGGGAAACACTGTGCTACTGTTGTATATTTAATGTTCAATTGCTCTTGTACAAGTAAAGCAGTGAGCTTTAACCCTCATTTAAATTGTAGAATAATGATGCTGAATGCATGCTGAAAATGCATTATTAATGCTGTTGCATGGTTTTTCTCGCCCAAGTGTTTATTTCCATGATTCTGCAGGAAAAGCATCGGGCATTTCAAACCTCACGAGTCACAATCATGTCATCCTCAGTGTGTTTGAAACAGGTGTTACTTAATGCAGACATCATCTCTTTCCATGTTGTTGCATACTTATCATGTTTCCCATCAAACTTTCCAGGAATACGAGCTGTAGCTGCAGTTAGTGATGAACTGAGGTGTTTAATTTACTTTCTCTCCTCTTATATGATTATGAGATCATGTCTAGATGAATTTTGATTGAGGTTAAACTGAATTATATTCAGTTTGAGGTTTCCACAACTCCAAATTAATCACACTCTTAGCTACTATAGACCCTGTTATTATTATTATTCTACACTAAACACAATAAAATTAGATATTTCAGACCATAATATACTTAATTGTGCATAACATCAGTGCATCTTTGTTCCATGCATTGAGGAGAACACTGTGTGGTGTGTGTGTGTGTGCAGCGGTTGATTGCAGTGGTAATTCTCATATTCATGAAATATTGATCGGATTAAGCAGACAGCTAACAAACCTCTGAGTGTACATTGCTCCAGTGGCTGCTATTATCAACGAGAGGCAGTCTGCATACGACTAAAATTTCTCCAAATCTGCTGAATATTTATAGAGTGGGCAAAATATGACTTATTTATTTTTGCTAAATTATTAAAAGTGTGGAATGCAGATCATTAATCATTAATATTGATATATTGAGAAACTGTAAAACATAAATATTTGTGCATAAATATTTATCCACTCCATGCCAGTGTGTATTAACTGCAGGTTTAGCTCCTTATTCAGCAGAGATATGTTTCTTTCAAAGCTATTTCCAAGTCACTTACTGTATTTGTGCTCGCCTCACTGATCTCAGCTTATCACCGAACCCACCTAGATGGCAGAAAACACAAAGCAATCCCGAGGAGTGCGTCGTCTTCCTGTGTGAGATATAGGGATTGACACAAGCCCTCTGTTTTCAGAGCATGAAGTAATTCTTTTAATGGCCTGCCAACTGTGCACTCCAAAGTTTGATTTTGCTCTGCAAAATGAGAGCAAAAATCTCGAACAATTTATTATGCTGTTTGTGCCTCGCTTCACTAGTTATCGTCTGCAATTTATTTCCTACCTTGGGGTACTGCAAGCCATTTTTCTCCATTTTCAGTGGCTCACTTTTTTTTCTTGATCCTGCACGCTGCTGACTAAACTCCTGCCTCCAGCCATGGTGTTGGAACATCACAGAAAACTACATCATTATACTGAATCTAGTTAACAAAGAGAGGCAGAGAACCAGTTTAAATCACGGGGCACAATATACTGTGTGAGGAATTACTCACTTCACCAGCTGAGATGCAGCGATTCGCAGCCTGTCTCTCTGCAGTTGCACAGGTGAATTGGCTCACTAATGAAGGCTGTTTCAGACCTCATTTGGAATTCAAGGTCAGCACCTGACCACTCTCTGCTATTTGAAATTCATTTTTTCTATTATAAATGAAGCTTTAGTCCAAACGTGAGTCCCATGTCTGCATCAGCTGAGCAGCAGTGATGACCTTTTTTCCAGACATTTATTAATACATTACTTCCACCTTTGCAGGAAGGCTGCGGCGTGTCGTCGTGTCTTTCCAGAATGAAAACACGGTTTATCTGTGATTTAAAAGATGACAGAAATTTTAATTTCAGAGGCAGATATTCCCAAAGCATGTGAAGTGGCCTGAGATCATAAAAGTCTTCTATTACACGTAAAACACCTGCAGCACTGCCGCTCTTGTATTAATATATATCGTGTTATTATTATAACATGAAAGCAGCCTTTTAGTGTTGTAGCTGTTACAGGGAGTTCACTTTATCTTTCACAATGTGTTATGTTTCTAAATATTGGTCATATAGGCTTTATATGTAAGATCTTAATCTGAAAAGTGTCTGTGTCAAATAGTGGAGTACAAAGTACATTTCTCTTTGAGGTGTTGCAAAGTAAAAGTATAAAGTAGCGTAAAATGGAAGAACTCAAGTAAAGTACAAGGACTTCAGAACTGTACTGAAGTACTGTGATTAGTTATTTTCCAAACCATGAAGGTTTTTTCTCCTCCACAGTCACAGAGGACATTACAGGCTGCGTTGAACTCCTCTATGATCATCGTGTGTAAACTCCACCTCTACCTTCCACCTCACAGAGCAGCTTTACAGACTAAGTAAAGCTCACAGGTTCAAAACTGCAGCCGTGACATGTACCTCGTCCAGTATATACTAAGAATAAGATAATATGTTGTCTTTGAACGCCCCTTCATCCGTGCAGTGGTGCAGAATGACCACAAGGTGGCAGACGGAAGCCTGCCGTGTCCATTCCTTTTGAAATGAGTCTTATTAACTACCATTAAATCACTGCTCACAAATTGTATTTTGATATGCAAAACGATTTTTAAACGCATATTATATGCTGTTTTAATCCTTAATATCAGTAAATATCGCATATTAGGGATTTTAATATTCTTAAGAGATTATCAAGCACTCATTGCCTGTGTGCTTATGCAGGGCTTCAGCATTATCAAATATTAATTCTTCTAAACTTGCTCTTTAAAGAGGACTTCTTTGATGTTGATGTAATTTTTCATCGGCTAAGCAGATCTGTGGTATCTTTTGGAAAGCAGTGGGCTATAATTCATTGATGAGCTGTGTGGAGCACATATTCACATCCTAATGCTTATGCAAGATCTTAAACAGTTCTGGATATAACAGAGTGGTGTGGTGCTGCTGCTGGCCTCGCTGCTGCTGCAGACTGATTGAAAGGGCGAAGAAGGGGGCGAGGAAAACTAATCTGTGTGAACTTTCATTTAAAATGCTTCAAAATCAGCCAGCAAAGTCATTTAAACCGCGTGCAGACATTAGATTAGAAGACGTCAGAGCTTCACACACAAAAGCTTCGAGAGCCTGCTTTCCAAATCTGGTAACAGCTGAAGGTCAAAGTCGTTTAAAAAAACATTTTTGTCACCACTACGAAATAAACAAGCAGCACTGCTTTGATTCCAGTCATGTCTATTTAGCACAGAAAAAAAAAATCTGGAAGAATATTACAGAGGCAATTATGGCAAAACAGAAAGTTTAAGGTTATCATCATTAAATTATTCATTTTTGACAATGTTGGCCCTTGGAGTTTGGGAATTGATCTCTCTGTAAACACGCTAAAGCAAGCGAGATTGACACAAATTGAAGAGACGAAGCCATCTTTTGAGCACTCTGCCTTCTCTTTCATGTTGCCTCACTGTGGGGGCTGAACATCGCTAATGAAAAATGGGAAGACCTTGGGCGAGTAACACAGGCTGATTAGTTTTGTACACTGGAGACGAGGAGTGCTTTGGAGTCTGCGATGATATTTGTTTTCTTTTCACAACATATCTGAGGAAGAGAAATAAAGGGAATGCTTAAAGTTTCACCGATGTGTTTGTTCTCTTCAAAGCTGAGAGAAATCTTGGGAGTCTGTGTCAGATGTTATATGTGCATGCTCATTATTTCAATAAGCCCATTTTGCCTCCCGTGATTGCTCTATAAAGAGAATAGTGGATGACCCTGGCTCTGTTGTTGAGTTAATGCTTTTGCACACAAAAAAATAACAGATGCTGGTTTGGGGTTATGCTGGGACCCCCTTCTTATCACGGGCCAGTGTCTCAAACGGACCAGAGGAGTCCATCACAGACTGTGGCCCTTTGGAACTTGAGTTAGTAATCACACAAGGCAAACAAGGCCTGTTTGGGCCCTTCTGTAAAGTTTTTCACTAATGGGATAATTGATTGACAGTCTCCCAGCTTTCATGCAGCTGGATTACTTACTGTTGCACATGCATGCTGCAACATTTTCAATTTAACTGAGAAACAGTTGGGTATAAGGGGCCACACTGCCATGGGGGAAATCAAGCGATGGGACTGTTTTAATGATTCCCCCGCCAGAAAAGTTAGATCCACAGTGAACTGATTTTCGTTGCACTCTGATCTTGCAGTGACAGCACGCTGCGAGTTGCTCATAGTCATCATTTTTTCTGTGAAATCCCATCCCAGTAGGATACATGTGACGGCACCCAGCGTGCTGTTTCATGTCAATTTCAATATCACAGATTAATTCTTTTGTTTAGCAGACAGCGGCGGTGCAGGACCTTCACTCGTTTGTAGTACAAGCGTGGCTTTTTTGCTCGGGACAGTTATTCCCTTGGACAGTTATTCCCAACACTTTGGCACGATGGCCGCGCACAACGAGCCAAGCAGCTTCCTGTACATCAGCGGCTGTAATAAATGTGCTGCAGTTTGCGGACTGCGCTGCGCTGCGCTGCTGTGGAATGCAGACTTTGGCTCCGGGTCGCAGTCTGCTCTCCTCCACACACTCACAGTGCTGGAGGGGTTCAGTCAAGTTCAGATGCATCTCAAAGTATACTGCACCATTTTTTTTTTTCGTCTTTCAGTTAGAGAGGGTTTAATTCACTGCGTGCATGAGTTCAAAGAACACAAACACTTTGAAGGAAGAGCTGCCTAATTTAGCGTTTTTCTGTCTAAGTCTCGGAAGATAAAATGTTCGATCTGATCAGTTGTTAAAGTTTTAGGTTTAAATTGTTTTACTGGTTCTGGTCTTAACACACCAGTGACACACATACCAGCTGTGGTAAAAGAGAAAGCTAAGCCAAATGTAATCATTACGTCATGATTTAATGGTCACTTATTTTGGATAAATGTTTTGTTTTTGTTTTTTTTTTTGAGCTGCTACAACACAAATCTACTGCTCACACTACCTGCAGACACTATCACCCCTCCTGCCTCCTCTATCATGTCTAATCATATTATTATTTTATTTTTTAATGTATTAACTTTAAGTAAACAAAACAGAAGTGACAACAATGAGAGGACAGACAGAAAAACAGGGTGATGTACAGAACTTGACTTACTGCTTTCACCATCCATGCTATCAGTGGATGTAATCTTTGGCATGATGTTGATATAAGAAGTTAAAAACAATACTTATAATTCATATGATCCCGATTACGCTTTCCTTGTTTTATATGATTTACCACTGGATTCTGCTGCTGATGCATTTTCTCTCGTCCCGTTGGCTTTAATGGCATTTTATTTCCACTAGAGGGTGCTGCAGATGAGCGAATTCATTCAAGCCAGTGGCTTCACTCTGCAGTCTCTCTTTTTAATCATTACCTGAGCAGTGAGATAAGTGAGCTGAGGAGCAAACTGCGGCACCGTGTTGTTTTTTGCTTTACTGATGCTGCATTAACTATGTTTAATACTTGTAACATGTATTATATTTAGCTTGTGAATAACACGTAAGAACTTTTGCATCTCTGTGCACACTTGCATCGGCGAATATTGAGTGCAAGTTGTTCCAATAAAATGCATGCATGAACAAATGTAGGCTTTATTTCATACTGAACGTGCATCTGGCATGCATGTGTGAGCGTAACTACAAAGAACTGGGTCAGCAGCCGCGTGTGTGTGCATGCGCCTGAGCCTGGTGATGGTACAGATGTACAATGAAACTACACTGACCTCAGCACATCAACCTCAGAGAGAAATATGATGTGTGTGTGTTATCTCATCTCACAGGTTGTCTTGATGGAAATGAGCTCATTGTCAGAGTTTCACCTCCTGACTGTCTCTCCTTTTGTACGCAGTGACTCATGCATACACACTTGTAGCCCAGGTTTCTTCTCTCTGACAAAGTCTGCGTTACACTCCACTCATCACCTTCTATTAGAAGAGGATTTGGACCGGCTGTCCTTTTGGACAGCTTGAATCCCCTTCCTTTCCTCTCTGACTCTTAGCTTCACTCTGATGGTTTGTCTTCAGCCTCTGTCCCTCCTCATCCCAGATATTACGCGGGGTGAGCTCAGCCGAATATTGCGCAACCCTCTCTGCTGGTTCTCATCCAACACAAACCTTTTCTGCCTCTACAGTGTGTTACCACAGCTCTCGGCAGTGCCAATGAACACATATCAGGCAGCAGCAGAAACTACACTTTGTGCCATCCGTAATCCCGGGGAGTTTTCTCTGAGCAAGCAAGAACAAGTGACGGCTTCACTGCCCCGTTATAATGACCAGATTTAAATGATCAATAAACAGGACTTATGTTTGTTTGCGTTGGACTCCGAGCTATGCTCCTCCCTGATCACCCATTAAGCTGTAGAATAGTCATCACCAGCTTCAGTCTTATTAAGAATTATTAGATCATTTGAGATGGTGACACACAGCTGACTGGATGGAAACGGTGGCTGTGAGCCAGGACTCAGTGGAAGGACTCCATTTCCCAGCTGGCCTCAGGAGCTGGCAGCAGCTGCACGACAAATACTGTCGATGTGTAGTTTTGCCTCTGCAACCATCATATGGACATAGATGGGTGACAAATTAAAGGAAAACCAGATTAAGCATTAAGTAATAATGTCTCAGTTAGGTTTCAGGCCACTAGTTTGCAGAGCAGCTTCAGTGCTCCTTAACATGGAGTGTGTTTACATGTGCACTACAGCTTTAGTATGATCTACTTTTTGTCTTGTTATGTGTTGCACATCCTGGTTTCACAAACGTGGATATGGCTTTATCCCTAGATTGAGAAATCTGGATATGGAAACCAGGATGCTGTGTAAACACCTGATCCAGGTTTCTGAACATTGTTTGTTGATATTGAGCCGAGTTGACTGAGATGGTGAGAAACCAAGACCCTGCAAAATGTGTACAAGGGATATGAATTACCAGGTATCTTAGCAAGTAGATATCATATCTTGGCAGTTTTTTGGGGTGAAGTGACGTGTTGGTGGCATCAGCTGTAGCTAGCTAGCTAAATAAGCTAACCTTAGGTCCATGAGTTACTTGACAGCACTGTCTCCAGCTGTACGAGATTCCTGTAAAAGGAATCTTACATTTTCACATAATGGCTACACCTGCTAGCAAAGCTGCATGTCCCAGGTAAAAAGTTAGCATCCTCATGAGCTGCTGATAGATGACAGAAAAAAAGAAACAGCATCTGTTGCAGGGTAGAGATATTAGTGTTATTTCGTTGCTACAAAGCAGTGTTTTGGCTGCAACACATAACATTGTCTGGGGTTGTTATTAGCCCAAATCCAAAAAGCAGGCCCGAGCTGCTAACCGTAGCCTACACTCTGATAGCATCCAGGATCCAGGCTTCCACGCAGTTCAGAAATAGTGAATGTGCTCGTCATAAACAGGGCCTCTTTTGATGCAATCTGTTAGCCCACAAACTAAAGCAGTGACTTTAATGATGTGCTCCTGGGCCGTGGACGTAACACCTGTTCCTGTAGGTAGTAAGCTAGTTAGCAAGACACGCACTTTTAGATTAACACACTCTTTAATTCATTCCTTACACTTGTGCTCTTGTGGTTTTGGAAAGGCAAGTTGGAAGTCAGAAAGTATTTCCTTTAATTTGTCCCCGTCTTTTTTTCTTTTTTTTTTTTTGATACAGAGACATTGGACGGATGAAGGCAGATTGCTAGACGTCCACAGCGACCGTTTGGCCCAAACACTATGCAAGCAGAGTCTGCAGCGCTCATGTAAGGATGAATTATTCCTCTCCGGCCCGTCAAGAGGAGACAGGCGTTTCCCCCTGGGAGTCGCTTCCTCCACACATCTGGATCACTGAGCATTTTTTTCTCATCTCTGCACTGTGATTACTATTAACATTAATCTGCAATGCACCAGCTGCGAGTGCCTCTTTATTTATCCATATTTTATCTCCCTCTCTCCTCCGTGATTTGGTGTCTGCTCACTGGGTTTACACCAGGCCGCCAAGACTCTGCAGGTCCCAGATGTTCAGCTGCTCCGTGGGGAAGAGTAGGTGGCTGCCGGACAGCAGGTAGACCACGGCTTCCAGAAGAGGAGCAGTCTGAGAAGATGCCATGAAAAAATGAAAACTTATACCCAGAAACGCTTTTGCAGTGATTTTCTTTGGACGTTATTTTCTCCAAACAATTAACTTTCCCAGTAAGCAGTGGAATAATAGAAGAATACACCTTTGTTTAGTTCTCTGCACCTGATGGAGCTCATTTAAATGATTTGTTATTCTCTTAAGCCATTTCCTGTTTGCAGGCTGAATGTGGGGTACATGTGACAGTAGTCTGTCTGTGAAACAGAAGACAGCTGATGTAATTTCCTTTACTTAACACCATTTAAGTCACATGATCTAAAACGGCCTCAACCTGGAAACATCTGGCTCAGATAAGATGAAGTCCGCACGCACATTCAAATCACAGCACACAAAGAAAGTCAATAACAACTGCACAGTTTACTGTGTGACAAGATTAATTCCTTACATACGTCGATCTCACAGAATCAACGTTTCTAACAGCTATAAAAACTTAAAGACTTTGATAAGACTGCCCCCTTTGCTCGCTCTGTGCAAAGATTGTGTGAGAAATTTGAACCAGGCTCAGGAAAATGTGTGTGGGAGAGCCAGCCAACAGCCTAATTGTCAGTTGTGGCTTATCTAATGGTCTAAATATGCTTTATAAGATCAGGGGGAGTGTTTTGTGTGTACGCCGCAAATTTGATCACAACAGAGCCTGAACCTTAATGATCGCCCATGTGATTTCCTTCACCCCTGGGAACGGAGATTTGGTGCGGCCCAGCTACCACACGAGCTGCGCTGGCGTCATTAACCATGCAGTTTATAGCAAAGCAGGTCCCTATCCGCTTTGAGCCCACCATAAGCACGCAGTCTGTATTTTTACACAGCACACTACATTTCCTTGGCACCGCAGTGTATCAGATGCTGTAATCAGGCTACAATCTGTCATGCAGACCTGGGCTAAACTGGCATAACATGAGGGTTTTACGCGAAATCCTGTGAACAGTCATGAATATATTTTATCAGTATCAAAGTCCCACTTAAACATATCAACTAAAGCCTATTTATTTCAGAATCTGACCGCCCATACAGATAGTATCTTTCCACCCTTTTCTTTTCTTAGCTCAGTACCCTGCAGGCATGCAAATAACACAGAGAGCTGGCACAAATAGGATTGTTATCCAATTATCCAAGTGAAACATAATTACGTGCTGTAATTATGAACAGTACGCACACCAAAACCTTTGTTTCTCGACTGGGATTGTTTAGAGAACGTTAAAGGGGACACTTACCTTTAAGGTCTTACAACAAAACGTCAGACTATTCAAAAAAGGCTCATGTGGATTAAAAGCATGCTGAGTGTTTGATACTGACCATGAAGGAGATTTGACATCAGTGAATGACTGACCACTGAAGTCTGTGGATCAACAGCAGAGCCAGAGATGAAGAGACGGAGCAATGGATTTCGCTCCTGCAGGGCAGTGATGGAGCTCTTGAAGGACCACAGAGACCCCAACGGGATAGCAACGAACCTGCCAAATCAAAGAGGATCGTCCATGTCCCCGATGACGTGGACAACTGGGCCCGCTGCACCACAGCTCCCTGTTTGCAGCTCAGTGTGTTGCCTCAAAGGGCTGCTTTGAATTCTCATTCAGTCTAAAAAAAAAAAAAAAAAAAAAAAGAAGAAGATGCAGGCTCAAATAAAAGATAAAACAAAAACTCTTGAGTCACTATTGAGTACATCTTTTATAGTCAGACTAACTCAATTCATCTAGTACAACAAACACATTGACTGATATACAAATTGAAATACTGCCATCAGGTATGAGGTTCCCAGAAAGTCATCTTAGCCCTAAAATCTCCAGCACCGTCTCTAATTTCTGCACCTTTTCTATATTGTGTTTGATTCTATGTTTATTCCTGTTCACATAAAAACAGAAAGAGTTCAGATTATTGACGTGTATCAGACCAATACTTCACATACAATGGTGAGATCAAGAAAATGATGTAAATCAGTGACAAAGAGGCTCAAACATTATTTGTGCATGTGAAATATAACTTACAGGTGTGTATTTCAAATGGCCGCTTTCTAAATAAAAAGCCCATTGACACAAATGACCAAATTAAACACATAATGGCTTTAATGTCATCCATAACGTCAGGGTTTGACTGCCTCACAGCAGCATCTGGAGACAGACATCGCAGCAAGAAGCACAGCTTTTCTTCCACCGCGGTAATAGAAGCAATCATTAAATAAATAGCCACATTAAGCATAATCAGATCCAGTTGAGTTTCCTACAAATAGCACTATAGGTTTTCATGCACAAATTTGCAGTAGTGGTCAGGTCCAAGATCACATTACATGTTCAAATTAAGAATCCAGGTGGCTCTTCCTCGCTCAGCAGCAGCAGAGGAAGATTTAAAAAACAAGACTTTGTGCTGCTGCAGTTTGCCTTTAATGTCATGTGCTGTAAAGGAGAAATCATGAATCATGTTGGGAAAAAAAAGAAGAAACAGGAGTTAAAATCTTTCATGTCAGTGTTCATGGTGACGGCACAAAGGAACAGCTGGAGAAGATGCTGACAGAGTCAAGAGGGCTAACCTTGATGGGTGCAGCGCCGACAACAGCAGCGAGGAAGAAAGGAACTCCAGAGAGCCCGCGAGTTGGCACTCAGACTGCAGGGATACAACAAATGAAGGGAGGCTCACAGCCAGAAATATGGCAGCCCTCATACTGTAAAGCTGCTCTGTCAAGGTTGTAGAGTAAATACATCATTAGGAGGAAGGGCCAAGGCTGAGTCTGTGACAACACAGGGTCACTGAATGAAAATGTGAAATGAAAGGAACCTGGCTGGAGGGAGCTGGAGCGTTATGGAGAGTGATTCATTATGGATGCGACTGTACACAAAAGTGGCTCTGTGCTTGTAACCTATGTTCAAGACAGCATGCATTTGATTTTGCCTTTAGGAAATGATCATTTCTGCAAAATAATAGATTTGATTTGGTCAGTATTTATCATCGACCAAGAGAGAAATCACAGCAGGACTCAGTCGCTCACATGAGGCATATAAAAGCTAACGCTAACATAAACTGAGCTGGCAGCGGACGTGGAACATTTTGTTAGACTTTTCCCTGTGGGTTTGTGACACAGCTTTACAGATGAAGGTTTAAGCAAGCAGTAAAGTTGGTGCTTGGTGGCCAGTGGCTGCAGAAAGAGGTGTCAACTTGGGCCTAAAATATGGAAAACTCTCTTAATGACCAGAGCAGGAGCTGCATGGTGAAGCCTGGCTGAGCAAGCTTTACTACAGCCCTGATTCCAGAAAGTCGCTGTTTAAAACAAACAGAAGGTGATCATTTACGAATCCTATTTGACATAAACTCTACTGAAAACAGCACAAAGACAATATATTTAATGTTAAACCTCATCAGCTTAATTGATTTTTGGAAATAACGGCTTATTCTGAATTTGATGCAGCAACATGTTTCATTCATCGATCGGGTGTACTGAAGGCAGACGAGAGAAACACTGACGGGGTGCTTAACACGAGCTTCAGGTCTGATACGACCAATGCTGGTTGTAATCCGGGTGCTTATATACTGAGTGAGCAGGTGGGTCTTGATTGATGATTGCGTGCAGGTGTCTTCAGGAGGCCGTCCCAACCTGCCGGCCACACCCTGCAGCAACACAGACACGACAAACACGAGTGAATAAACTCCGGTTGTACTTTGTGGGGTCAGAGTTGGGGATTGTGTAAAAACAGTCCGATTCTCATTCAGTGAAACGCTATGACTGGAGCTCTGATTTTGATAACTCTGATAACATAACTGAATTGAAACACTTGTCTTATGACACACGGTGACTGTGACTGGATTAGTATGTTTTGTAAATCTGATTTTGGCCTCTCGATTTTTTGGATCATAGCACAGCTGATCATTACAGGTCGTCCTCTGCTCTGGCAGATATTAATCTTATGGTTCTTCACCTGAACTAAATAATTACGTGAGTTTGAAATCTTCACTGCATTTGTTTTAAAATGCATTTCATGAGCAAAGCCAAAGCTACTAGCAGCTCATTTCCACTGCATGAAACATGGGCTACCTCCGGGTAACACCTCATAAAAACACATTCAAAGCATGTCAGCGTATCCCAAGGGTGCATAATGAACAAAAACAAGTCGATATGCGATGAGTTTATCTATTATTGAAGTAGTGTAATGAATGACGCTGTGGCCTGCAGCATCACAGAATGGCAGGTCTTAAACCAGCACATAGACCGCACCGACAGTCTCATCAGAATCAGATCAAAACTGAAAGGTTAAAAAATCATTATATCAGCTTTAATGTGTGTGTGTGTGTGTGTGTGTGTGTGTGTGTGTATACTTGATCTGATCTGTCACAAAGAATTTGGATGCTTCACAGCAGTGACTTTGATAAGATCGACCTTCCAGGCTCACTTACACAAGACCTGCGTAATAAGAGAGAGGGGGCGGGTGCAGCTGGGTAACGCATTAACAGATCAACCCAAACACTGTCTGTGTGTCTCGTAGCTCTCACTGCTGCCCGGCAAGGCCGCATCGCTCTGCATCATATCCACGTCTGATTTATACCGGCGCTGAGGTGTTAGCACGCTTGTAAATTCTCCCCATGATTGGGAAATGCTGAACAAATGAGACACACGTGCATGCTTAATAAACTGAACAGCTGATGTAACCTGACGGTGAGCAACATCTGCTGGCCTGAGGAGGCCTCACAGGTGCTGGCGACCACGTGGCGTCTGCGTGGATGTGTTCTGTGACATATCGATCATCAGGGATCCATGATATCGAGATGTGTTGTTAAATCTGAATGCACGATGCTTACCGCAGGGGGTAATGTTTCACTTCTCTCTGCTTAAAGAGTGAAATTTTGTGCAGCTGGGCTGCTGCAGAGAACAGGAACCTTCACAAAAATGTGAAACTTCAAGATGGTGACACTTCCATAAACAGAGGTCCCTGTGAATAATTTGTTTTGGGTTCGAACCCTGAGTGTTTTCACTGTGCTTACCATATAGGGTGTAGACTCTCTGCAGGGCAGCGGAGCATGGCTGGAGCTGCAGAGCGGGGACAGCACTGTTTACACCAGAGCAATCAGGCCGGCAGGACTTTCAGAAGAGTCAGTGGGCTTCTTTTCATAAATTAGCATGCCTGCTGCCTCTCTAGTCCTGACAGCTCCCAGAGTAAGAGAAGCAGATTTCTCAGTGTGAAAGGTGCTGTGTGTGGAGGCTTCGTCAGGAGAGCTGTTTATGTAATCCAACCATTGCTGTCTGCAGGACATTATTGATCTTCAGGGGAACTTAAGAGCAAGTCAAGTCCGGCTGTCAGGCTGCATAAACTGATATATTTGTAATGAGCAGCTCTTCAAATTGCATGACTTGCTTCAAAACACCAGAAATCTTGGGACCGATCCTGGAGGACAAATTTCAACAGGCGGGATAAAAAAAATGAACTGTGTTTGGTCAGAGAGGGAGAGCTTATGAGGAGGAGAGAAGAAGAGCCGAAGCAAAGCCAGGTCTGACCTAACCATGACTGGGCTGCATGGAGGAGTCTGTTATTAAGATTGAGAGAAGAAATGAAACTCCTCAGGGAGACTTTATGGTAACGTGTCTGTGGAATTTAGCTCCGCTCAGCCAACATCGAGGGCCCTTTAAGGGATACCTTTGACGAATGTACCTGATATTTTTCTTTGCTAGGCACGCGACCAATATCAGAAAAACTATTCCACATTTGTCCTTGAGCTACCCTAAAAACAGACGTCAGCTTCCCCTCTGACGCTGATTGGCTCCTCTCGCTGCAGGTTTATTATGCTGCAATCTACTACTACTGCCTTAATGCCAAATATGAGCAATGCAAGAGACTGACAAGCAAGTCAAAACCAGCAGCACCAAAGCTGTGTGTCTTAAACAAGTCATCGTGCTCTGTTGACCAAATTTAAAGCTGTGTTATTTTTCTGAAAGGTAACAGTATTGTAGATTTGCACAAATAATGATCATTAATGATGATTAATAATGAGTGTGAGCGTTCGAAAAGCCTCAGGCAGCTGATCTGCATGTTTGTTACCACAGTCTTTACATCTAAATCTGGTCATCCAGCATGTTGGCTGCTGTTGGATTGATTCAATGTATATCCACTGCTCAGAAAATGGAAAGTTAGATCACTGCACACTTCTTTAGAACTATGTTTTTATGATTACGGTTCAATCTTTGGGTAAGGGAAGAATATCGAGCCATCAAGTCAAAAGTCCAAGTGATGTCACGAGTTACTGGCGTTAAAGCCAAAGCTGAGTTACTCAGAGTCCAAACTCAAGTCCCAAAAAACACTCAAGCCTAGAAGTTTGATTTTTATTTGTGCAGGTTTTAAATGATCCGTCTCAGAGATTTCAGCCTCCAGCTCAGTACAATGGAGATGAATGTTGATTTATTTTTATATCCTTATTTATTGTCTTTTGTATGTTTCTCTTTTGTTCTTTGCTGTCTGTAACAATTTCATTTCCCCAGTGTGGAATTATTAGTTTTATCTTATTGTATTTTATCTTAATATATCAAATTTTTTATTTTTTTTTTTAATTAACAGCTGTATATTTTCCAGAATCGACGTCCCCAATAATCCACACACCTTCGTACCTGCTCGGTCAGTTGGGATCGTAAGTAAGAACACGTGTCGTTGTGCTGAGTGAAGCAGCCCTTTAACTGGTGTGGATTACAGATGTTTGAGCTCAGCTAGCAGCTAACACACTGACGTCTTCTCAAGGGCAAACTATCTGTCAGGCATCACATTTAGACATTCCTCTTGTAAAATAATGATAGAAATGATGATTAAAGTCAATCATTTGTATTCAGGTGTTCTGTCTGGAACCTCGTGCTCGGTGTTGAAGTGTGTGTTTAAGCCTTGTTGTCATTATAACAGCATGCGTGATAACACACACACACGCACACACACACACACACACACACATGCAGGTCTCAGCCTCGGGGCTGCCTCAGGCTTTGAGGGCCACTTTGTGAAATTTGATTTAGTGCCTCCCACCTGACCCACGCTGAGGCTGTTAGTCTGTCATGTCAGCCACCAACCAGACAGTGAACAGTTTAATCAGTCAGTGATCTGATGATCGCGGTGATTCTGGCTCTTTGAATCTCGTTTCTTCAGGATGTGCTTATACTCAGAGAACATCCCTCAGTCCCTCAGGCTCAACACTTCTCTCCTCTGGAGGTTCTGGTCTTCTTCTCTGTGTCAGTTTCAGCTGCAGGTTTTTGCAGAGCAGCGCACAGCAGCTTTCATTTCATGCCATATTTTACGATTTTCTTTAACTACACCTCTCCTCCATTCACCTTTCAGCTGCCCCGGGCTGCGAGTGTAATTTCTGCACACATCTGTGCACATCTGTTTTCTGGATGACAGCTTTCACCGATCAGCTGGGGCTTCCACTGGACCAATCACAGGGAAGGTCTGTATTTTCTCTGATTATTAGTCGAGGGCAGACATCTGGTTGTATTTAGGAGCGGGTACTTGGACCCGGCTTATTTGGTTTGGTTGCAGTGCAGATCTGAACTCTGGAGGCCTGGCGAGGCGGTCCTCTGCGCAGGATTCTGGATGGAAAAACAAATCTTAACGAAGTCTGGCCTTCCCTCCTGCAACTTGTGCTATGTGACACTTGTGGGCCCTGACAGCAAATAGAGCTGTTTTCATCAGGAAACTTCAGCAGGACTCAGACTGTGTGCGGTTCAGACGCTCACTGAACGGCTGTCCTCTGTGTCAAAGGTTATGTTTGTGTTTTTAACAGAATATATCAACTTTATGTTGATGGACAGAAGCTTCCAAACCATAGATGGTGCTACTGCACGTCCCAGTTCAGACCAGTCTGGATCTGGTTTAAATGGTGAAATCTGATGGATTGAACAACCCAAAACATCCCAAAGCTTATTGTGAAGGCAACTTGACTGAAAAAGGTATTAAGATTTGCCACTTTTCAGCAGCAAACCCCAAAGTACAATCCTCTAACAGTCTTTTCAGATACCTTCTTATCAGTCACTGGATTGAACCAAACAATAATCTTCCAAATATTCTGGCCTCACCAATAAGTGATCCAGTTACGAAAAAGCTTTCATAGAACATGTGAATGAAATTTTTATTATTGTGTCGTACATACAAGTACAAGACACTATAACTTCATATAAACCAGAGCCAGAGCGCTGCGTATACATTTTCATAAATCAGCGTGCATAGAGAGTAAAGTCTAAACAAACAGTCAGTCCTGCCTCATTTTCCAGGCTTTGGAGGCAAAGTGAGCAAACTTCAGCACATGGAAATGAAGCAACGTTCCAGTTTTTGCTCATCTCACCAGAATATTTCAGGCTGTTTTGAGCCATTTCATGGAAAATTAGCTCTCTTAAATCATCATAATTGGTTCAGTCCAGAAGAAAATGGGACTCTCTTTCCACTTCACACGTGTCACTCACACATTCTGCTTTCCTCTCGAATATCTTTGAATTTACCAGCCTGGATGACCAGAGGAAGGAAACCGGCTCCCTGTAAACCAGACAAACACCTTTGACCTTTGGATAAACAAGATTTAACATTTGATACATGCAAACTTTTGTCTTTAATTTGTTGTGTGAGGAGCCTGAACGCCACACAGCAGCAGGTGGAGGCGGCGTGGGTTGGAAATTCATTTTCGTTTTCAAGATGGCGCCGCAAGAATGCTTTTCTTTGTTTTAGTGTGTTTTTGTGCTTTTTTATGTTGTATGTATGTATAGTTGCTTTTATTTTATATTCCATTTTCTCTTTTTGTTCCTTCTTTATTCTTTATTCTTGGTGTTGTTGCTGTCTGAAATGTCATTTCCCTTTTTTCTTATCTTAAATTCTTCTTTTAATGTTTTTCTGTTTGTTTCAATTGTTTTCCATTTGCTGCTTCACTGTTGGTGTTTTTTCCTCTTTTTTAAGACTTTAAGAGTAAAACATTTGTTATCAGTTAAGTATAAAACAATTGAATGCAAGATATTTTCTGGTATTTGTACACAAAGACATTGTGTGGTTTATGAATGCATTTCTCTATTTCTCTGAAAGTCTGACTGCTTTGATAGAAATAAACACTGACGTTCACATATTTTTGATGAAGATGAAATGTGCTTTTAAACTCAAAAACTTTTTGTCGGTCAATTCAAGATGCCGGTCGACAAACTAAGATGCACAGCAGAAGGATTTTGGAGCAGCAAACACTCAAACAGGCACCGTCTGCAGCCTGGATGTCATCTGTGGAGCAGATGATGTGTTTGTGTTGGCACAAATCCAAATGAGCACTGCACAAGTTCCTTCTACGAAAAATAAACAGCGTCCTTCTCTGTATGAGTTTTAGAGTAATAACAGTCACTCAGAATCGTTAAACAATCAAAGTCCTCTAAAAAAGCCATGAACAAACCGATCGGCTCAGCTCCACAGGCAGCTCCTGGATCGATGCACGGGGCAAACAGCCGAGCATCAACGCAACCGATAACTCACGAGTCTGGATTCTAACGTGTTTATCTGTCATATATGTTAAAAACCGCCTCCCAGGGCGGTTTGAAACACTTCAGGGTTGAGGCCACAAGCTGGTCAAGAATAAATGAATGATGTGTCTGCACGAGCCACGTGCGCTGCTATGCTCCTCCTAAAAAGTTACGACTCCAACCACACCAGCGGAAACATAAACTCCCAACCACCTCCGATGAAAAAGTTATTTTCACAGGAAACTGTCGGGTCGATGCAATCAGCCTTCTGCTGTGCGAGGACGATGTGGTCAGGTGTGAATGTCATGTGGACACAGTGGATCTGGATGAACAGAGCAGTAAATAATGCTTTGAAGAAGAGGCAAACGGGGAGTTTTTCAATAAATCACTGGAGGTTTTATCCTTGACTTTCATTGCTGGTGCCTCCATTTGAAAAGCAAGCAGCTTTCTTAGATGAGACAGTTTGTCCAAACAGTAAATGCTGGCTCCTTTTTTCCAGTTTGTTTTTGTTTTTAGTTTGGATTTGTGGCTTGGGCAGCGAAGCAGTCAGTAAAAACTGAGTGTATGGAGGAATGAGTGTGTTTGCTGTGCGAGTGTGCGTGCACATGCACGGACACGCATCGTGCACATGTGCATGCAAACGGGCCAGAAGAAAAAGGGGTACGGAGAAAAAAACACGTTTACATTAATTGAGTGGGAGATGTTTGTGGTATGAAGCTAGTTATGATTGCACTTTTTCATTATGAGCAGTGTAATTTTAGGCTACAGAGGGCTTTTTTTCTGCTCTTCCAACTGGAAACACTCTAGTGTTTTCCAGCAATAAGAACGAGGGCCTCAAATGTCTAAAAAAATACACACATGCAGCACCCATGTGCCACAATCAAAACAGAGTTTGCAATTCAGCAAAATGAGGGCTGTTTTATGGATTCTGGCAGCAATGTGAAACGTAGCATAGTCATATTTTGGTGCAGCATAAGAACCAGCTGTGATGTGAGGCTAAAGTTAGCACGCCTCAGTCAGGGGCTAACGTTTCAGCATGGCTGAAAAAGAATCCCCCAGCAGGGAAGTCAAGCTAAGTGGACCAGATAAGCATTTTTATGCCTTAATATGTTCAACTTGAGGAATATCTCACCAGAGAGACGTGTAGCCGCACTGAGTCTGAATACTGCATCAGTGTTAGTGTGTGTGTGTCTGTGTCAATGATGGGACTCGTTTGGCTGAGAGGAAAACATTAAAGCTCCGCTTATAAGTGTTTTTTCATGTTGGCTGTGGTTGAAATGACTATTAGCAATGTTAAAGGTGTCGCTTTCAATGATAAACATACACAGAATTTATGGCTCCACCCCTTCAAGCTAGCTCATTTTTCAGTTAATAAGTAGCGGGTAAGGCGTGGGCGCTGGAGCATCCCTTCTTTTAGGCATACATATAGTTTATCATACGAATGTTTGGACTTTTAAAGTGATATTTTGCCTTTTTACTCCAATAAAAAGCAGCTAAAGAGCCAGATATGACTCTCAGGAGTTGGTGGAGACCAAAGCAGAGCTATAAGGAGAGTGAACATTGGACTTCATTCATCAGATACCTGAAAGGATGAATGTTGGTGTTGCTCCATGTCTGTAGAACGTGAAAACAAATAACTATTTGCTGCTGCAGTCATGTGTCATTGGTTCTTGCTGCTCCGAGGGAAAAAAAAAAAAAAAAAAAACATCCGGTTGTCTCTGCAGCAGCAGCTCAAACAATAATACCACTTTAATACCACTTGGAAACACTAGGGGGCGTTGAAAGTTGTCCGTTTCCACTGTAAATAGTCAAAAGCTCAGCTTCTCTGCTTCATCAGGACTGTGTGGGTGTGGTTTGGTCAGATTGTATTGACATTGGACTGGCAACATCAGCAAACAGCTCACAGCTGTGATCACATTTTCATTCAAATGCGGCCAAATTGTGATTGGTGCATGGAAGAAAGTGTCATCGCGTTTTTCCAGCTGAGCCGCCCACTTCAAACCAGCGAGGAGACCAGTGGACGGCACAAATCCAGAAACCTCTGTGGAGAAACGTGTGCTCGTGTATGAGCCCGCTATTCTGGGAGGAAATACATTTTCAGGGTTCTTTTTTTTGTACCTTTGACTTTTAATTTATCAGATATTTTCTGATGCAGTCGTTCATCTTCTGTATTGATCACTCAACCATGAGAGTCTCACGTCCATCCCAGCTGTGGCAGTGCTTCCACTCTGAGTCATCAAACATTGTCTGTGAGACTTCAACCTCCTGAACCAAGAAGGCCTGAAAAGCTCCTCCCACTTGGCGTCTCTATAAAGTGCTAATATGTGAGATGCTGTGCGCTAAATTACATTACAGCACCACAAGGACTTTCCCGTTTGTTCGAGCCATTGGAAAATTAGTTTGACCATTTTTATGTATGAACCAATAGGATTTGGGACATTTAGCCCTCTGTGCAGGCTGACAGGCTGCAACAGCAAATCCTTTTTTCATTGCTTAACATAAACACTATGGAAGACACATACCTATTAAACTAATCATCAACTATTTTGATTATTGATGAATCAGTTTGAGTCATTATCTTTGTGTTGTGGACAAAAAAAGAAACAGATCGATGTTTTTCACCATTTTCTGACATTTTATAGACTAAACAACTGATCGATTAATGGAGAAAATGAAGGACTGATTAATCGATATTGAAAATACTCGTTAGTTGCAGCCCTGGTACAAACATATTTTCATGAATGCCATCAGAGTTTTGCCTCTGATATGAAGCGTGTCTATCAGTTCTTTGAAGGTTTCATGTTTTCACATCTTTTTTGGGAGATTCTGTGAGGTAACCTCAGTCAGTCTGTCTCTCTGGCTCCAGCTCATGGCAGGACGTGCTGTTGTTGTTCCAGCCACATTACAGTGATGTGCTATGGGACAGGAAGAGGTGCTGTGAGGGTAGGTACACTCAGCCTGTTAATCTGCTCTCATCCTCCTCTGATGTTGTCAAGAGTTCCAAAACATCTCACTTAACTCGAGTAATGGTGTTTAGGAGGAAAGGTCTGGTCTGAATTAGTCCAGGCTCTCCAGCGTCAGTGTTTGGAGTCCCGTCAGCCAGATAAAAACAAAAAGCCTCTTTTAATTCAACCCTGTATTTGTCACGGACTATTGTCTGGGGCACATGCAATCAGTGACTAAATGGATTAGCTGCAGAATACAAAAGACAAACAACAAATTTGTGCTCCAGGTACCTGAAGGGGAAAGCTGGAAGTGGAAATAATTCCATGACAATCAACATTCTGGCTTGATGAGGTGCATGAACGTTTGTTTAAGGCTTCACTAAATTAGTCATCTGTTGGACGAGAGCGCCGCAGCATGAGGATGCCTCCGCGAAGGAAGTCTGGGAAAGGAGATGCAGAAGGTCTGCGGACCAGTCAACCTTAACCTGAGCTGGCATCACGAGAGGCCGCTTCGCCGTCCGCCCTTGGCCTCCCTTCTTCACAGAGCCTTTCAAATCCACTCCAAGGCACGCCGCTCGCAGCCGTCTCCAAGGAGCTCTAATCAAAAGCAAAGACGGAGCGAATCCCAGCGGGGAGGAGGGAGAGGTGAGGACCCACGCATTGCACTCGTTGCAGTGGTCGCCCCCCCCTCTGAAAACCTCCAGCCACATGGTCTGTATCAAAGTTATGAGCTCACCAGAGACGAGCCATGACTTCACCGCCACAGAGCCAAGCCTAGCACATCATTATTACAGCTCATTGTTCTGAGCCCCACACTGGACCCTCACCCACACCATCCACCGACAACAGCCTCGTAAATTATTATGAAAATTTATTGAACATAATGGGTATACAAATATCATGCGTATGTACAGCATATAAAAAGGTTCAAACACCAAGAGAAACAAGAGGGGCTGATCAAAGTTTACAACGATCAGAAAAAGGCGTCGTGGGGAAGCCAGAAGTCTTCATTGTTGGCCGGACCGGAAAAGAAAACTGCAATAAAACCGCGCAGGAGCCCCGAATCATCCAACCGCGGTGTGATCGATAAGCTCGAGTTCAAACACAGAAAACACTCACACTCATACCGACACACACAAATACACATTCATATAAAAACATGAGGTAGTCACATGGTTAAAAAATACAATCAATGACAGGATATATGGATTTGTGCTCTGATTACAGCTGTTTTCCACCACAACGCTCCTTCTGTCTGACACAGCATCATTATTTCAAACACACTATCTCTGCGCACTTATCCACGCTCACGGTCATGTGGGGGAAGTGGTGGAGCTTTTCCCAGCATGCTCTGGGGTGGGAGGCAGGGAAGGAATGTCGTGAACTGCATCGTTAGTACGAGTGAAAAAATATTCCCAAATTATCCCAAATGAGAAGATTAAATCCAGATCGTAAGGGGCCGGGGAGATGATTGCACACGGGAGACGGCGGACTCGCCACAGCCGATAAGAGAAACCTCAAAGCTACAGGAATGTCAGGAAGCCTGAATCCCACAACCACCGCTGATTATAGGCCGCATTTGCACTGCACGCTCGTCCACTCGGCCTGCTCTGCAGTGGGAAACGGGGCTGTCGTTCGCAGTAATGCTGCTGGATCACAGCACCAGCGGACTACACATCACTGCTGCTCACTTCCTGTATGACTGAGCTCCACCAAACGGAGGTTTCAGCTGGATTTTGGCACGAAAACACCTGGAAACAGGCCCGATAAAACAAACAAGTTCTAATGTTGCGCTGAATCCAAGTGGTTCTAATACAACTCAATAAAGAATATTCCTCATGTGTTATTGAAAACAGTCGCGTTTCCAGAACACAGTTGGATTTTCTACACATTCCGTTCTGACCGAGTACACACACGCTTATTACACATCCCACTGTCACTCCGGTTCGACTGCCGCCATCAGTGGTTTCAGCTCTTCATAATTTGAAGGGATAAACATGGTTGTTGTGACAACAGAAGGACCTAAACATGCTCTCGATCTGGGTTTTGTAAGGTGACGACACAGTTTTGAGTTTGTGAGGAACCGACTCGACGTTACAAACAGTCTAATGTTCGAGGCTACAGCTTCAATGAAACTTTAAGAGGTTATAAAACATCTGATTTCTTTACTTCACGTGAAAACATGTCAGTTAACACATTATTTACACATCAGGAATCAATCTGCAACAACTTCAGAAAGTGGGCTAAAGTCTTAATTCCTCCTAAATACCAGATGACAAACTATGACAAACGTTACACGTACACATGATCATAATCTCATGACATGTTTTATGACACGTTCTCCAATAAACAACTGAAATCTAAAGGTTTCAGTTCACAAACATGCCAACAAATTTCTTTAATATCAATATCTGAATTTTTTAGAAAGGAGAAGTCTTAAAGTTTTCACTTTTCTCGATCAGTGAAACTGAATGTGACTCATAAGAAGCAAAGCTGAATCATTTCGGATTACAAATCGGAATATTTTCATTTTCACATACGTGTCATAAAACGTGCGACGAGGCTTTTATGAATAAATCCCCCACAAACATGTGTTATGTATGAGCACATCCACATTCATTTCACAGTACTTACACACATAAAGACAATAAATTTCTCTTGGTAAATATATTCCAAAATATAATCTATACACAAATATATATATATATATTTATATATATCTATACTCTGTTCCCTCTGTAGAAAGCTTTATACATGTTTACATGAGAAGAAAAGTCAAAAGCTTTGAGATAATATACATTCTGTTTCTCTTGCTATGGTTTACAGGGAGGGCCCACGCAGTCTGACAAAGGCACGAAGGATGAAGAAGGCACTTCAGCACACATTCATATTGTTCTGAGACGGTGGGGCAGCGGCGGCGTTGCAGTTTAAAGAAAACATGAAAATATACGTCCATCACAAAGAGCTTCAGCTGCAGCTTATTCAACAGGCTGTCAGTGCCAGGATGAAACAAAAAGACGTGGGATAGAAACAGGCCTTAAACTCTACATTTGGCTTTAGAGCCTGACAAACGAGCTCCTCCTCAGGGTGTCTGAAGACAGGACCACCAGCTGAATGTGAGAAGACGTACTGAGACGTGGGCTCAAACATCCACTCACAGTAAGTCACTTATCAAAGGAAAATACCAAACGATGTTTTAGTTCAGAAATGAGGATTTGCTGCTTTTCTCTGTTTTATATAATCTCTTTGGGTTTCGGTCAGATTTTACCGTTTTCTGACTTTTTAAACTGAATAATTAAATGATTAACGGTAAAAGTAATCAACCAATAAATCAATAAAGATCATAATAAAACTATTTCAGCTACAATAAACCATGATTTTTAATTCATGCTCTTTAATTCTACTCTAAGTTGAAGCTGTCATTGAACACTGTGATTCATCTTTAACACTTTTGAAATGAGAAATGGTTTAAACTCACGCTGGTAAATTCTGTCGAATCCAGATGAACAAAAAAAAACTTTCATACTCGACCTCGTAACATTTTAGAGTATTTACAATATTCACACAAATATACAGGTCTTAAAGAACAGTTTGGCATTTTGGAAAACCTGGTAGCGCTCTGATGTCTGTACGTGGAGCTGGAGCCAGAGGTGATTAGCCTAGCTTAGCATAAAAACTGGAAGCAGGGGTATAAAGCTAGCCTGGCTGTGAGCAGGTGGGTGTATTCACCTCCCACCTGTGTCTCCTCTGTTGAACCTGCACACAGACAGAAATGTAAATTACTACTCTGTTTCCCTCAGCTTCAAGTCTTCATGCTAAGCTAGGCTAATCACCTCCAGTATGAAGCTCGGTACTTAATGCACAGACATAAGCGCAAATAAATGAATTTGCCAAAACGTTGAACTATTCTGTTAAAAACATCTACAACCCCGATTTAAAAAGAGTTATGACACTGTGAAAAACGTAAATAAAAACAGAATGAAACCATTTCCTGACAAACTGTGTTGAACGAAGTGTTCCTGAGTCCATGTATTAATCTCCTTTATCCAATCATGTGTTCACAAAGAGGTGACTGTCACCTGTTACCAGTGAACCTGATTACCTGTGGAAAGTTCCAAACAGGTGTTCGTTGCTCCTGAACCAACATGTTGCTGCATCAGATTCAGATTATATTTACAAAAATCAATGAAGCCGATGACATTAAACTTGTTGTCTTTCAGCTGTTTTCAGGTGACTTTATGTCAAAGAGGTTTAGGAACTGTCTCATCCTGTTAAATTTATGTTTCACACAGCTTTTTGGGAATCAGGGTTGAGTAAAAGGAAGCCATAATGCCCCTGTGAAGTTCTGTAACATCAACGGATGTGAGACTGCAACGCGTTTCTGTAACTGCTGTATCGATCGCTGGTGAAGTATATTTTATCGACCTGTGTATGAATCCATTATGAGGGAAGAAGGAGTGAATTGAGGACATTATAAAATGTGGCTTTTTATCAGCACGTCTTTCACATTTGTCTTTCACATTTTTTGGCGTTTACTCTTCTGTATACATTCAATACCTACACTGTCTCTGAAAAGCCATTATCTCTGTCTGTGTGTCAAGATGACGACTCGGTTCATACTGCACTTTTGTCCACATGTTCATAGTGGTTGCTTTGCTCCTTGGCCACCTTCAGGCCTGCACGTGTTACAGTCCAGCCATCAACACCTCACTTATGATTCCTGACGTCACCGCAGCCTGACTGCTTTCCTTTCTGTCTGAGTCCACCTGCTTGTTACAAAGAGCCTAAATCACCATTTAAGGTCTGAGGAAAAGGCCGCGCTGGTGTCAGAAAAAAGCAGCAATTGGATTAGAAAGAAATGCCTGGTTTAAACTCACATTTGTTTCTTGTAGTTTTTTTGAAGTGGATATGAGGTGAGGCGGCCAAGCTGGTGCTCAGCACTATTACAGACCAGTAACACCAGGACGGTAGATCTGCCACGTGGCACCAAAGGAATTTACAAGGACCAAAGGTGTTGCTGTGTTTTTAAATCATACTTTTCCCCTTCCCATCCCGTCCCCCAAAACAATTCCTTTCATGGAAGGAGGTCAACAAACCGGCCCCTGTGAACCGCCGGGCCCTTCTGGTGCCACGGCAGGGCTTGGCGTCCCGCAGGGCGGCGTCCTGGGCTACGCCGTGCTGCTGCTGGAGCAGGGAGTGCTCTGCGTGCTGCCGATGCTGTGAGCCGCGCTGCTGTTCTCTGAGGCCGGCTGGGACTTCTGGATCTGCTGTGTGCCTGCGGGCTCACCTGGACCAGGTGGAGAGGAGGGAGGATTGATGTAAGTGACAAAAGGCAGAACATGATAACCATCGTTTGATTAAAGCTTCAAGTTGCTGGATTGGATTGTTCCTCTCTGCTGTTCCATCTCCTGCTATTTACTACGACTGCCACCACCTGACGTGAACCTTATGCTGAAGTTAAAATAAAATCCTTCATCTCTATGATTTGTGCAAATTCGTCTGCACGTCTCGTGCAGATTTACACGTTCTTACTTAAGTGAAAACAATCGAGCTTTCAGTACAAAGCGTTTGGCGAATGTGCAAAGTAAAGCAAGAAGGCTGGGCTTCATGTGCCATCATAACTTTTACCATCTTCAGGCATAATCTGCCACAGATTCACAGACCCACAAGCTTTCACCTCGGAGAGAAACAACCGCTCACATCCTATCTGAGACAATATTTTGAACAAGAAGAGAAGACCTCAGTTATCTGGATTCAATTAGCCTAGTTTAAGTAGATAAAGCAGAGCAAACACAAGACAGGGCCTTCTGACTGGAGCTCCAACCGCTGACTGGTTTATTGTTCTATGCCTAAATAAGCATTTCATTTCGTAGACTCTCGGGATCCGACGCTTCTAATGAAGGGGCGAATAAAAGTTTTTACATTTGTTTACAGAAAATGTCTCTGACAGACAATGAACAGCCATTGAAACAAAGCCAAGTCTGTGTTTAATTTGAGCTTTTGGCTCAATTATGACTGCAGTCTGTTCCGTGGTTGCTTCCTCGTTTTATTCCTCCCAGAAAAACAGAGAGGACACAATCAAATTTTCTCTTTTGAACAGTTTGGTTTGTATTTGTATTTGTACAGCGTATGCTGAAGGTAACGTGTGTGTATGAGTGCCTGCATATGTGGCAGGCATATGTGTCCACAGGCGAGCGTGCATCCCGCTCCCTCTTTGGGGCCCCTGAGTTCTGTTAATGTTTACCAGAGCAGAGCTGCCAGGGGTCTTTTCCTCAAAGGACCAAGAGCTCTACAAAACAAAGGGACTTGGAACTTCACCTCATCTGTCTGAGGAAATATAAGCTCCCAAGTCCAATATTATCTTTCTAGATAGGACAGATAAAGGCTGCTTTTATGTCACAGAATCAAACTGTGTGTGAAAACTCTGTAAGCAGTCGATGCAGCAGATGGCTGCCTGGACGAGGAAAAGCAGAGGCACAATCTCAGTATCTCTTGGCACGTTCAACACTCCAAACTTAAAACATCTTAAACAGCGTGTCAAAGGATACGATACAGAGAACTTATTTGAAGATATTTGGCCTTTTAGCTTGCTAACATTTGCTAATTAGCACTAAACTACAGCTCGGGCTGATAGGGATGGCATCAGTTTTGCAGGTATTTGGCCATAAATCAAAGCAGAAGACAAATTCCAGGTTTGAGCTGATGATGGAGTTGGATTAAGAGTGAAGTTATTGCAATCCATCCAAAGCTGTGCATGAATGTTTGTATGAAATGTCACGGCAATCCATCCAACAGAATTTCACTCAAAGCTACAAATGCAGACGTCATGGTGGCGCTCCATGAAAGGCAGAGGATCACTCAAGTCATTTTATTCATGCAAACTGGAAGATGGATACCTGTGAATAATGTTACGCCAATCAATCCAGCAGTCGGTGAGATATTTCAGTCTGAAGATGGAGGACCGACCAATCAAAACTGATCCTTCGTAGCTGCAACGTGGCTAAAAAAGGAACCTGGCGTGAGGTTTTCTCTCTGCAGATATCTTATCTCACTGTTGTGCCGCGTGATCAGCAGTATTTTCTAATCTTGCAGCAAATGTTTGGATTTCAGAGAATATAACGTGTGAAATCTCCCTGCGTGTGAGCCTGTTTTTACAATTGGTTTGAATTTTTCATCCGTGTGTTATTGCACAAATTGAGCAGAGGTGGGGAGCAGATCTGCTGGCAGCCGTGAGTGCAGCGCTGGCAGAATGCAGGCCTATTGTATGTGCCAAGACAATGAGCAAAATGTCAAATAATACAACGTGGGGGGCTTTTAAAGGATTTATACTTCTAATTGCCTTATAAGGAATCAAACTGTAATGGAGACCAAAAAAACAAACATAATGCCAGCGAGTATATCTTCAAAAAGGGATTCTTTCTCAAGAGCCGGCACATTGTCCTCAGACCCTGAGGGGATACACTCAAATCTGTTTTCATGTTTCTTCACTGTACACTAGTTTAAAATACTCTGAAGTGATATTTTTGGTGGTTGTTTTGGGGGATCTACATTCTTGGGGTTTACATGGAACTGCCAATATTGCCATGTAAGGTCATTTCAGCTGAGGGCTTAACACGCACAGCGAGGCCTATTTTAACAACATCAACTGGAACATGTCTCTATGAGTGCTTCCATAGCTCCTCGCCTGACACCTGTTTCTCTGTGCATGTTCACTTTTGACCTCTGACTGTGGAAAACCAGCTAGTTGCAGGTCACATGTCTCTCAGTCACTCCAGAAAAGCCATGAAGCTTAAAGAAAGTGGCTTCCTGAAGAAAAGCCAATACCAATGTTGTGATAAAGATAAGGGCACTAAAATCTGACAGCTGATCTTTTCTTCTACATGAAATCCTGTTCGGTAAACACTTGTGACTCAGCATGACTGGAACTTTAAACAGTGTGCAGCAGCTCTGACAAGTGTCCGCATCTTTGCTTTCACTGACTCGATCGTTTCGCGCCGTCCAACTGTGAGCTTCTTCCAAGCCGTAAACTTAGAGCAAACTTAAACACTCACATTGTTGTATTTTCTGAAAGCCCCGGCTTCTAAACTCAAACATCCTGGCCCCGTTTATGAAAGGCATCCACGGAGAACACATCAGCCACGGGGCAACAGGTCAACGGCATGGCGGATCACCATTCAAGCAGCCAGGCCAACTAGAACAGGGCAGCTCTATGCAATGGCGAGCCGAGAGGGCTGGAGGGAGCGCACTTCCTCCCAGGGGTCAGCCGGGGTCGGCAGGCCGGGGACGATGGGGAAGGTCTTGGCATCTAATGGACAGATTGTGTGTCTTTTCCTGTGAGTGCCGCTAAACCCAACAAGGGGAATTTCCAACTTGTCTCCAGCCATTGTACTGAGAATATTCGCTGACCACCCCGCAGCCCCAAAAACATTCAAAGGCAGGAAAGAGAAGAGCTCTTGCTGCTGACCAACAGGATATATTTACAGTAGAGGAGTCAATATGTTATTGTGAACTGGCCTCTGTCAGCAGCAGGATGTTTGGCAATCCCAGCGGCACATTTCTGGCACCGAGACACTCGGACATTCCTTTGCATCTTATCTTTTCATTAATGTAGAGAGGTGGGCCGGGGCCGTGGAGCAGCAGGTGAAGGACCTACCTGTGTGTGAGTAGATAAACCACAGGGCTCCGGTCAACAGAGCCCCGATCACAAAGGCTGCAAACGCGATTCCCACCACTGTCGGAGTGTCCAGCACGTACAGTGTCTCTGCGAAACAGCACAACGTTCAGACGTGTTGACAAAATGGAAATGATCAGCAGATTTTCATAATAACACAAGTTTCATTGGAGCTATGTTTTGGGGTATTTAATGGCAGCTGAAAGTGGAGGAATGACAGGAAATGAGGGTAAAGACAGATTGGGAATAGGTCAGACTTTTCACAACGAAAGCAAGTATGCATATTTCCCAAAATATTGAACAATTCCTTTAGGTGAGCAAGCTCTGCAACTAAATTTAGCCAATTAGCTTCTATTAGCTAAAGCAACAACAGTGCTAACCTCAACCTGCTTGAGGCTGCCGCTGTAAATAACAGACATTTTATTTAAGGTTAACATGGCAGCACGTCACTCGCCTGCTAACGAGCCACGCTGTGCCGTAAGCTTGGATTATTACCCAGCATCAAAGTTAATTCAGCACTGATGAGCTAGCTTGTGATTGGCTGACAGAGAAGACGGCAGGAACTGGGGTCAACTCTCTCATGAGAAGTGACTTTATGAAAAATGTGACCTTATATGATTATGTATTTTCATAATATGTATATATATATATACACACACACACAATACACACACAATATACACACACTCCATAAAATGTACATTCACAGACACAATTAGAAAGAGGAGGAGTGAGAAAATTATAAAAGCTTTGTAAAATAACTTACTCTCAGGAGGATCCTCAGGGATTTCAGGTGCTGTTGCTGTAAAAAAAGAAGTAATTTTAATGAATGTTAACTATCATATATACTGATGCACAGTATACATTATGAATTTTAATTATTCAGAAACATCCCAGGACACACTGTGAGCCGGCCTGTCAGCCACAGGCCAGAGGATCAGCAGATTGCTGATATTACTCTGTGCTGATAAGCGGTTCTCTGAGGAATGTGATACAGAAACCTGAAGCAGGAAAGCGCTGAAAAGAGCAGCTCTTCGTCCTAAAGGATGAACCTACTCACTTCCAGCAGTTCTGCTTACCCATTTATTTCCAGCCATCTGGAAGCCTTTCAAAAGTGAACTTAGCCGTAATGATGTCTTAACAAACAAAACAAAGGCGCTTGTGTACGGGCGAACTCAAGAGGCGAGCCTGGTACATGTCCAAGACTGCGGCACAATGGCTGCTATTCTTGGAAAGAACACCTTTGAGTTATCATCTCGCATAATGGATGATGACAGGTCATCAGAGAGGACTTTAATTTCAGAGGGGACGATGGCCAGAGGACGTCCTCTCTGCCACCCTTCACCCCTATCCCATCGCTCCCGCGTTATCGGCCCCATGTGACTTGTTATGCTAAGAATGCAGAGAGTGGCCGCGAATGCTCTCAGGCCTGCAGGCAGAAGAGAGAGGAAGAGCGCACTAAACGGCGGCCAGAAAGAGACAGTGGTGTGCACTGTTTTCCTGTAAACTTCACTGGAAGATTAGGTTTCTCATCTAACAACGGCCATCTTTATCAAGCTGAAAACTCAGTGTACCTTTTCACACGACGCCTTGATGTCTGCGGGGAGCTGCTCTCCGCCGGACGTCTGTCCGATCTGGACGTCTGTTCACTATTTTCACAGAGCTCATGCCTTGTGTTTGCAGCTTTCAGCTGTTAGCAGAGTTGGGACCGTTCTGATATCTCTGTGAACGTCATGTGTTTATGTAAGTTTGCTTGCTATGGAATGAGAGCGCACCCCTGTGTAATCACTTGTTTCTGTTCAACTCTGACCTCTCCTGCACAAACCGCTCATGGCCTCTGCAAGACTCTCGATGCTCCACAGTCCAAAGCTTGTTAGCAATAAACTTGGGTCCATACGGCCAATTAGGGCCACATACAGCTGATGACATGCAGAGGTTTTATGTAGTGCTTTCTCAGGATGAATCTACTCAATTGAGGAAGATTTATACTTCTTTAACAGCCACAATCTGCTGAGGCATGAACCCAAACTCACGTAGAAGCAGAGACGTCCTTTTATGCAGCTCTACAGTGACAGGTTTGGAGCCTTATGGTAATTTTAATGATAAAGTAAGCTGCATGACATCAGCAGCCGACGTGAAGGACAAGAGAACCTCGTTCAGCAGGATTTAAGGTGATGCATCATCACAGGTATCAGCAGTTTGAAGGGTCAACACATTCAGCCCGTCCAAGTTAAGATATACTACAATAATATTAGAAGCAGATAACATCTCATTCGTTATAATGTCAATAATACAAACTCTTATCGTAGGTTTTATATCTTCCTCTTTTACCTAAATGGAAGTAACACTACTTGTACTGGTGAGATGATATAACATCCACTGTCAGCCTCTCATATAAGTGATACTTTTTCAACTATTCCTGAATGTTACCAGATCCATAAAAAAGGGCGAAAATTTATTGATGTTGTGAAGCCGTAAATCTTCTTTTGATGGCAGAGTTTTGAGGCTGATATGTTTTTCCATGCACCAAGTTGGCTACAAGTGGCCCTCTTTGATTTGTAGATCAAGTTCAGCTCTTTGGGATGCTGTCCAGTGCACAACTGCGGCCCTTGAAAAGGCTGCTTGTTTTGTTTGCCATCCTAGCATAAGAGATGCCTTTGTGTTATAAAACACCGCCTTTGAAATTGAGGCCTTTTTTTCAGTGTTTATTGCGTATCTGTGTTTACCTAATCTGCTCCATGGAAAATAAACCCGCTGCTCTGGCACAGCGGCGTGGGCAGTGCATGCCGCTGCCTACTCTGACCCAGCTTAGCTTACTCACTCAGTACTGCAGATTTCAGAGTTCACTATATCTCCAGCAGCTTCTTTTACATTCATAGTGGAACTTCTGAGCCAAAAAGTGACCGCATCTATATCTCTCCACCCAGCACTGAGCCACAAAGTCCAATTAAAATGTACAGGAATGAATCCGCCCACTTCCATTCAGCACAGCTCACGCTAGAGCCCGACCTATTTTTCAGGCCAATACCTACAGCGATATTTGAGTTTAAAACATTTTGGTTCATTTTTTAAATTTAAAAACAAACTTTATGACATAACAGCGGCTTCTGCCTCCTGGTAGGGCAGGTGTTTAGCCCCAAAGTCGTTCTCATTACCAGCTGTGTATGGATGTGTTATAGTTAGGAGGCATATCAAGATACACCTGGTCTCTCTCATTTCAGAGATCCTGGAGCTGCCGCTGCTGTCAGTGCTTTCTGCTTTAAATTACTGCAAACGTTCAGAATCTTCGTCATTTCTCTACTGCAATTTCATGCCACTCGTCAGCTTCATATAAACTGATCCAGCATATCCACAATAAGCCTGAGTCAGCCAGTATCGGCCACGCTGAGGTATCAGTCGGGCTCTGGCTCAGGCGGATTAAATTAATGTGATTACACCTTAAACTCATGACTCAGTACGGTTGACTCGAACTGACAACGGCTCTTGTTGATGTCATTGCTCAGAGGGGATGCTGATTTGAAAAGCTCTGGCAGCCCACCAGAGATTGGGCACTCATGATATCACCCCGTCTCAGTTGAAGTCATAATTAGTAAAATGTGACGGTGGTTACCTCAGCGCCCGCCCCCCCCCCCCCCCCATCCCCGAGGCGAGTGACTCTACAGTTTAATGATGGAGGGGCCTTTAGGCTCAGACTGGACTCCCAAAGACTACAAGAAGACCACCACTCCCCTCAAACACACACACACACACACACACACTCTTTCTCTAGTGGAAAGGGGAGGCCACAGTGAAGGTCCTAAGTGAAAACAACTGGAGCTTGGTTCTGTATGACTCCTCTTTTTCCACCTCTCCCTCAGCATGAGCTGGTCCAGAGGAGCCGAACTGGGCCTCAGCGTGAGCACACTCCCCTTTTTTACTGCACTCAACCACATGCTAGTATGTACACACACCCCAAAACACACTCTTGTGTACAGACATTAATGTAAACAGGCACACGCACGCACACACGCATACACAGTCACACAATACGCACACACACCGCAGTTAATGAAGACCAGATGTGGGGGAGTGATGTGCAGTGTTTGTGGTTTGTGTAGTGCAGGACTGAGCTTTCTCTGGCTCCTTCGCCCTCGGACCGACTTCTCTCTTTACTCCAGCGTCCTTATCACACTTTATACTCAAAACAATGGAAATCAGAACTTAATTCATAAAGCGTGGCGCTGATAAAATGGAAACATGGCCGAGAGAGCCACATGCATCTTATTCACGGAGAGCTCATGGCATGGAAAAGTGTAAGTAGGTGTAAAATATGTTGTTTTTTCCTTTTCACTAACCTGGCATTTCTGCGCGACCGGATCCATCCACCGCAAACAGCGGCTTGGTCGCTACCTTCTTGTTCAGCATCATCACCATGACATTGTCCACAGAGAAAGAATCGCAGGGCTCACTGGGCTGTAAGCACTGTGTGGATAACATTTGAGAATGAAGAATGAATTAAACGCGAAGAAATCCTACAAAAAAAACAAACCTTCACTCTCTGAAAGGTGTTCATTCTCTGCAACTTTCTGCAGAAAAAAAAAGGTTTTGGAAAAGCAAAAATTCCCATTTCTCAAGCTCAAGTAAATGCATCCTGTCACACATGACCCGCAGTTTAAACTTTGAAATCAAACAAACGACAAACTCTTGAGTCTGACGCAGATCGTTATCAGAATGTATCAATTAGCTTCAGTGTCACACGTCAGCCTCGGCCGCTACGTTATCGCCGCTTTTTTCATCTGAGAAGGTCACAAAAGTGGAGGAAAGTGCTTGGAAGAGATCGTACGAGTTGGAGAGAAAACCCAGTAAGAGAAAAATGAAAATGATGTCTAAGATGGATTCTATTCCGCAGCTGGATACTTGGCAATCTTTACATCGATTCATGTTTCCTGCTAAGCTTTGGGTAAAGGCCTGATGCTGAATGGCTCAGGTCAGCCAGAGTGAAGATGGTGCACTACCACGCCGAGCGAAGCCGTCTCAAACAAACACTGCTAATGCTACACACGTCTGGAGAGGCTGAAAAAACCTTGATGGCTTCATTAAACATGCAGAGTGAAAGTAATTTGGAGGAGATTGCACTGCGTACCAAAGGCAGCCTTTGGTTGCTCTGAGGTCTCTTGGAGCACAGCGACATCTCACAGTGCAGGAAAAGCATCGATGTGTTGAACTTTGAGTTGAAGGTGAAGCTGAAACTTTTCTTCTCCGCCTGTGTGTGAGGATAGTACTTGACGGAGTCATCTTTGGGGCAGACCGTCTCGATGAGAGTGTAGCCTGAAGGCGAGGTGGGGTCGGAGTTGGTAGAAATGAAGCACGATAAGATGGTGAACCCCAGCTCCGGATCTGATGCGGTTGATGTGACCTGAAGCACATGACAGAGAAGAAAAACACATTTATTCTTTAAATATGTGGATCATTTGTCATGATCAGCCTCAAGCAAGCCTTTACACTTCAGTCCAGAGCGAAACAACCAGTGCAAGAAAAAGTCTTTAATGGAGGAAATCAATATTTTGGGAAATGCATACATTCATTATATTTGCTTTTTTTTTACTGAGAGTTAGATGATAGTGTGAGCCAGTCCTGAGAACAGGTGTTAGACGTACAGGAGTGAGCATAAATAAGGTGTTAGTATTCCTTTATGGATGAATAAAGTGCTGATCTAGCATGACAGAGAGGGAGGGTCTGCACACCTTCTAATACAAGACAAAAAAATGGCTGCCATATGGGCTGTCAGTAATAAATCTAAGAGCTGAGTGATCGACAGCATCAAGATGTTTAAGGTTAGAGACTGAAGCATGTCCATAAATAACATCGCCACAGTCCAACACAGAGAGAAAGGTCACTTCCACAACCCTTTTCCTCTGGTAAGATGGGAAGCAGCTTAAGTTGTCTATATGGGTTTTAAAAGGAAATCAAGAGTGCAGATCTGAGGACCACTGGCACTTTCTTTAGCTCTATAAAAATCCAAAATCTATACTTGTGTATTTCTCATCCTTGTGTTGGTTTTATGGCCACAACTTTAACGTTTAGTTAGCTCTCATTGAAAGCCCAAAAACCTTGAAGAACCCAGTGTGTGTTACCTGTCCAGCACCAAACAGACACAGTTAGAGACTAACTGGGGAACATAATGGAGTATTTAGCAGCTAAAGAGCCAGATGTTTCCCTCAAGAGCCGGTGGAGACCAAAACAGAGCTAAAAGGAGGCTAAATATTGGACTTATATTCATCAGGTGGACACATAATGACGTTGCTTTCTGTTCCATATATCTTTCCACTCACGAGCCAGTCTCTTGAGTTATTGTTCCCCTCTTTCCTTCTGTTGGATTGTCAGTGATGGTATCCTCATCGGAAAGGTCTTCCATGCACATACACAGAAAACTCTTTGTGACCATCTGGCTCTGCGTCCACACTGTCAGCGAAGCGTCTCCCGCTGATATCATCATAAATCATCTTTTCAAAGGACCTCAATGTGTGAGTCCTTGCCATCTATTACATGACCTCCATAATTACTGTTGCGAAACAGACAGACAGGATTTTGAGCCAGACAGACGGGATACACAGACATGTAGTGAGGAGATACAAAGTGGATACGAGGGGTGAAAGTGAGTGTTAGTATTTTAGCCCCAACTAGACAAAATACAAATTGACCTTGTGGATGCCACACTAAGAGATCAAAGCAGGAAGAGCTCACGTCCCAGACAGAGAGTAAACAGAGCGCAGCTTTCCTACTAAAGTCCTAATTTAGGACACAAGCTGCATGAGACAACACTGAAATAAGAGGTAACGCACTGCAAATACAAAGCATACCTCCACAAAGACTTGCTGGTTTTGTGAGACAGTGTGGAAGGGCAGATGTGAAGGGTCGGTGAGCGACGGCGTGCTGTACACCTCCATGTTAAACGTCATGTTTTTGAGCGGTTGCCTCCCGGGTGCTGGTACAATCCTGGGAAGTGTTTCTGAGGTCTCCTGGCTCTTTCGGTACGTGCAGTTGAACTAGGAGGAGAAATAAGACAAAGCCAACACAAACATCAGCAGGGATCTGACATCAGATTCCACTGCGAAACACCCTCACCCTACATGACTGCGTTTGACCACATTAAGATGGACCAGAAAATAGGGAAGGAATATAAGAAATACTGTATAAACAAGAACAATAAGTGGGAGACGAGGAATGGATGAGACAAAGGAAAATAAGTGAGTCGAGGGAAGAAGACGGAGAAACTTTAAAATGGAAAATGTCAGGTCAAGTTCATAAAACAGACATCATGGAAAGACAGAGATTGCAAGAGCCAGATGAGTCTTAACTAGCACCAAGGGACACTGGGAAATGGAGTTTCTTCCAAATCTGCATGATTTACATGGAGATCTAGATGATCAGTGGTCTTGACTTGCAGACGTTCACCCTGCAGTGGACTGCAGCTCTCGCAAACACAGAACCACAGTGTCTTACCACAATGACAGACTGGTGCTCTGCAGGCTCCGTCAATGTCCTCTCGAGCTCCACCGGCTCCCTTGGGAACACCAGGTCTCCAGATTCCAGATCATCATAATCCAGCGGCCCACCGCTCCCATCCTCAGCATGACTTATCAAAACCTGCAATCCACAGAGGAGTCTGTTACTCGTGAAACTGAAGCCACATCAGTCAGGAGGTGAAAGGAAAACTTTCACAAAAGCAATTTTTTTGAAGTTGTGAGCAGTATTGCTTAATTCAGGGTGTTCTGTGAGACAAAGACATGGAGATTTGAATCTTTGAGAGGGGTCGCCAAAACATTCTGCAACCATCGAGTTGGATTTAAAATGTGGGAATGTCCTGTGGCTTCCGCAGTGGGACTCACCCTGGACAAAAACCATAAAACATACTTTTAATTTCTCAGCAGAGCAGAGGAATGTCAGGGGTCTGACATGAGTGCACGCTGCTTTAAGAAAACTCTGATTTAATGAGGTGAGAGGACAATCTCAATGACACTAACAGTGTTTTTCCTACGTCTGCACCAAACGTTAGCTGACCCGCTATCGGTGCCACAGATGAATTAAACCAACATGTCACAGCACAGAGGAAACACCAGCTGAAGCAGATCATCTTTGAAGTGCAGGGCAAACACAGTGAAGATGTAAGTCTTTTAACTGGAGGTCAAAGGTTATCCCTGCACCCAAATGCTGACACAAAAGACAACCCTGGACGTGCGCCCGGGTTTTTTAATCTGCACTGGACAGAAAATGTGCTGTTCCAAAGTTCCTCCACAAAAGATTTCTAAAGATTGGGGAGGAAGTGATTCATCGTTGCTTGTTAGAACAAACACACTGAATGAATGCATTCCATAATAATGAAGATAAGTGGGGATGTCAGATGTGAATGCTGAGTCCCATTAAAGCCCTCAAGTGTTCACTTTTCCATAAAATTTTTTTAAAGAGGAACAGAAAATTGATTCCTTCTCACTTTTTGTGTTACGAAATATAAACCGTAATAAAGCTGCAGCTTTCGTGCATATTTTCGTATTTTCTGATGATCCAAAAAGAGAAAGATGAAAGAATTTGTGGAAACAGCTTCAAGTTTCCTGATTGGGCGTTTCCCATCAGCTGCTGACTGACTGACATGTGATAACCGGCATTGCTAGAAAACTCACGACAACAGGTAGTCCTGGAACCTGAGCACTCCATCTGCTACTCAATCACGACACAGAACAATAACACACAGTATCACAAAGTAACGTACGGAGTCAGGGTTTAAAGTATGGAGTCATCTCAGTTATTCTCAGTTTAACTTTAAAAACAACTTCTTTGTACTCACATAACGAACTTGGAGGCCACGTTTCATGGTTCAGCTTTACTGGCACGACTGGTTTAAAGTAAAATGTAATAAAAGGTACGGTACTCACAGAGTTGATGTAGAGGGCCATTGGGCTCCCCTGCATGGGATATACGGTGGTCTGACAGCCGGTCAGAGGAGTTTCCAGTGTGTAGTGGGTGGCATTGACTGTTGCTCTGCATGCTGGGTCTTGGAGCGTCAGGTTGGCATGAGCGAACCCATTCGCCTGAGGAAACATCAAAAAATGGCAACGTTGGATGAAGATGCAAAAAACTTTTCTTTATTAACTCATTTTCAGACTTGTAAAAGAAAAAAAAAAAGGACCAAAAAGTCAAAGCAGTGTGAAAGACTTCGAGTTCTCAGGAATAAACAAATCCCACAAGGTGGTCTCGCTCCAGCTCCAGCTTCTCCTAATTATAGTCAATGCCAGTTTCCATTCTGTGATGTGGGCTGACTGCGCTGTCGCTGTGTTCACACGCCAAATGTTGGAAACCGTCCTGTTTGCTTCAATGTCAGCCTGTGTATAACAGGAACGCTGGCATTTAAATAAAGAGCAATAGAGTAATGACAACATTTCTCACAGCACTCACGAGCACTTCTTCTGATTTTACTTTTGTAGGACTGAAGCTAACTTTGACGAGGATATCTTTACGTACACGTAGCACAGCCAGGCAAGTCTGATCTCTACAGCTGAAGGACGCATTTCAGACATCAACAGCCTGTCAACAGGGAGGTTTATGTTGGCCTTTTCTAATCCGAGTGATTGATCCAGACGCTGGCATTCTCTTTGGGTGTCCTCCATGTTTGCTGTTCTCTGTTCTTCTTGTCACAGTTTGTCACATCAAGTCCGTGTCGCAAGAGCAGAGACGTAAAAACAAAAAGCTCATCTGACCGAGCAGACCGTGAAATAGTTTTCAGATGTGTGACTTGAATCACATGTGAGGTTATTGATGACACTGGCTAAAGTCTGGACGGGAAACAAATCACTTGATTGGTTTTTATTGTTCAGACATGTGAGTAAAGTATTATAAAGTACCAAAAGTGAGCGTTCCTGACAATGAAAATGAATATAGGTACAGCTTTGGTAGTAAATAAACTGAAATATGTTGTTGTTTTGTGTCTCTGGTTTTGCTTTGTGACATAAAATCAAACTAAAGTAATCATGTATGTGTTTCCATGCTGGACACAGTCATGGCATCCACTCACTTGCAGGCTTTCTTTGTCGATGCTGACCACCATCCTCGTGTCCTCACACTGCACGCTGAGGCCAACGCTCAGAACGCCCTGCTGCTCCTCGGGCCCGCCGTTTTCCCAGGGCTGCTCGTCGAGGGCGGAGGGCAGAGGCAGGGCGGGAGGGAAGGGAAAGGGCAGGCTGGAGCGTCGGGAAGCAGCTCCGGGTCCTGGATGAGGACTGGAGTCGCGCAGGATGGACAGCTCTGGAGGAAACATGGTCTCCAGAGGATCCACCACATCTGGAAGTCACACATGGTTAGAAGCTCACGAGGCTGATTTTACAGGCAGGGAAATTACACAGGAATACAACTATAAAACCAGTTTACAATTTCACGCTAGTTTCTCTACAAGGACTGTGAAATGTGCAATATTAGTCATGTAAAAACTGCAGCAGCTGCTAAAATGTATGTCTTGTGCACAAAGTTTTAGCAAGAATTTACCTGAACACACTATTTTGCTGTCTGCTTCAGTATAATTCAAACCGAGTGGAGAATTCAGAGGATGTTTCTTCAGCTTACCTGGCTCTCTGAGGCGGATATTGAAGTGGTTAGCCACAGGAGTGCTGGTGTAAGACGTGACGGGACTGAAGCCATGCTCCCCTGCCCACTTGATCAAGGCTTGAGACCCCGATGGCAAGTGCTCCTTGGGGGACGTTGACACCTGCACCAGTCTGTCGATATTTGAGCTAACGCTCACGGTATCAGACGCCTGCGGGAAAGCAAGCAGATGTGTAACTAATCTTGTCTTGTTTTCCATCAAAAACAACAAATGATCATTTCTAATAAAACCCACAGATTTAAGTAAGCTCCTTAATCTTCTGAACTGGGTGACATGATTTACTGTTCAAATATTACAAAGATTTTCAGCTTCATGTACAGTCCTGCACTCATTCTGTGTCAAGAGTGAATCATGGGTATAAGTGTGAGGTCATGGGCGTGTCACGGCTCAATCAGTGCTGAGAAAGCAACACGTTCGTTTGCTCTTAAAACTCGTGTCCTGCCCTGCAGCGTACCCTCCCTGTGAGGGAGGAATGATTCTTTCTCACAGCCATTTCCCACACGTTCACGTCTCTTGAGCAACACTGAGGAGAACCCTCTGTCTGACAGGCTTTTACGAGGCTATCATATCGCATACATAGTTGACACGCTCCCAAACGCTGGTTGCACAAGCACAGCATCCTGTGTACCGCTGTTGTCAAGTAAAAGTCAAAATGTCAGCTACGTGGGAACAAAACAGGGCCTCGTGTGTAGAAGGACCATCCGTCTGTGGCTCAATGAGAACGTGAGGCAGCACACTAAGTTTTGTCAGGCTCACATTTGGTGTGAACACAAACCGACTTTGAACGGGTAAAACTCAACAGGAAACTCACGTTCATCCATTTCCAAGCCAGATTTCATGACAATAGGATGAGGACCATGAACGTGCAAAGTCTTCTGTTATGTTTAGATATTTCAGCATGGAGTAGAAATGCAGTCATTACCGTCCATAGAGCCATGCGAATTATCTTTTAATCATCTTGCATGGCTAAAAATGACCTCCATCCTTATCCAAACTGCTTTACTGTGCACGTGTGAAGTATTACCATCCATTTGTGCCGTTCTGTGAGCACCACAGGCTGTGACCTGGCATTACACTCACACAACCTGACTTACTTACTTACTGTACAGCGATGACCAGCTGTACAAACACACCGCGCCTGGCAGAAGTGCAGTGTCATGGCTGCAGCAGCCCTGCAGGAGTATCAGCGTTACAGGCTGAGGAAACACAGAACCCCCTGCACACCTCCAGTGCAAACAGCACAGGGCTAAAGGCAGAGAGGTGCACACGAGACAACAGACCGGCCGGCATCAAGCGTCGGCCGAGCAGTGGATGCAGATGAATTACTTCAGGAAATGTAAAATATTGGTGAGTTTCTTTCAGTTTGACTGCAGCGAGATTTTTGTTCTAAAAACAGGGTTTAAAATTCCATCCCCGGAGCGATTGCAGAGGTTGGACAACTGCCAGTTCTCCATCAACATGATCTACAGTTAAACCACTCTTCCAAAGTGTTCATACTCCAGGTGTCATATTCTCAGACATGCTGAGAGACTTGAGGAACATTAATGAAGATTTAATATCAAAACTGTATATTCCTACTCAGCACTGATATGTATTAAACCATATCTCTCCGTAAAGGGCACTCTGATATATTGCAGTAATTAGCCAGTGTTTGTCTTTTGTGTGTGCTGAGGAGGTCCTAACAGCTCGCAGCTTAACAAAGCGCCTGAAGCAAAGCGCTGCTCATAATTCACATTCTGACTGATGGCAAGCAGCTTAGGCTCTCTGTGCAGTCGCCTTGCCTCTGAAAATATGTGATGCCCCCACCGCTCCCGGCCTCAGATCTCCGAATGTGATGACAATCCCCGGAGCTGCCGCGATGAAATTTCACAGTTCCTCCTAACCTGTGATCCCCAGCCTCTCCTGCAGCGGGGACCAGGCACCAATTCAACACACACTCGGGTGTGACAAAATCTTTGGTGGGTGGTGCAAAGTGATGACATTTCTGTCTGCGACATGACTTGAGAGCCACTACGATGTGTGATAAGGCTAAATAAAACCTCAGTGGTGAAGACTGGAAATGAAAGAAAAGACGTTCCTGGATGAAAAGCTTTTATCTGCTGTCACGCTGCTAGCTTACCACGACATGCAGCACGCCAATCACATTGTGGGCCTTGATGACCCAGTTGACAGACTTGGCGCACTTGAGCAGCAAGACGACGTCACGATGCAGCGGGGCATCGTCCTCCAGAGGCCGCAGTTCCACGATGACATCCACCTGGAAAGCACTGCAGAAAAGGAGGGAGAAGAAGAATTTTGGACGGTTAGGCCGGCTTACTGTTATCATGCCCTCTGTGTCTGGCCAACTAATTAAAAAGCTGGATGCGTTCCCAGAAAAAAAAGCAGACATATGCACGACAGACCAGATAGCAGCAGAGTGAGATACAGCACAGCTACCAACACGTTCCCAGATCTGAGGTCTTCTGGGTGCATAGAACGATCGCTCCTCTGGGGGAGTGATGAGATTATCTGGCAACCTGGACTTTGAGTCCCAGTTTTGAAATATCTTTCTCAAAAGAACACCACTAAGTGAACAGTACCCCCCGCCTTCATGGAAGTTTCCATCCAAAACAAACTCAGCAGAGATTAGTGAGAGAATCTTGACCTCAAAAATAAACTATGACAACATGTTTTCTTGGCTTTGGCTGCTTTGGCTGCTCACCTGCTGGAGTTGGGGGCTTGGAGCTCCACGATGTGGACTTCTCGGTCTTTGTCGGGTCCAGACAGGACACAGCCCTTTGATGTCTGGGGCTCCATGTAGCCGCCCAGGTAGTTCAGAGACAGGAACTTGGTATCAATCTTGCAGGTGTCAGAAAACACTGGATCTGAAAGCAGAGAGATGTTTATGTTAGTCTTCAGGGGGTTCTGTGAGGCTATTTCGAGGCCCTAAATGAGAAATACGGCTTTTTGTTACCCCTCCGCCGCAGGGGGGTTGGAGCAGAAGGTCAGCTACAGAACAGCACCCCCTGTTTCTGGGAGGAATTCAATGACCTCCTCACGGAGACTTCAGTCGGGTGGATGTTTGCTTTGACCCAGGCGTTCCAGCTGAACAACAGTTTCCCTGCTCAGCCCTGCAGCTGGTACTCCCATTGTCTCAGCACCACCAAGGCCAAGTCCTGTTGGATGAGGTTGGGTGTGCACTGGTTGGCACGATCAGTCTTCTGATCAACAGGGAAATTTCTCTTTTGGTTTGACGTGGGAAAGCTAAGCCAGGGGTTTTATCAGGAGTTCACTACAATAACAGGACAATAATATTCACAAACACATTTAATCAAACCTTCGAGTGTTTTTTCCTCCACTTTCACGACTGTTCAAAAATTGGTGAACTGCTAAGAAAGCACCTTCAGAACATGACGAGTCAGGCCTCGTCTCAGCACTCAGAGAAAACACAAGACAGCTGCTTCCTTATTTGGCAAACAGAGCCTTGGACACAGTGTAAACTGAAGGTTGGCACCTTCCTCTCCGGAACCCTTGTGGCACCGGTGTGGGCCTGGTTGGGAAGCAAAGTGAGGATCTGTCCATCTTCATGAAACACGACTAATGATGTGAAGGAGTGGAAATCTACAGCTCTTTGCTCGGAGTAAACATCATGGCAGTCTGGGCTGGGGCCAAACCACAGCCCCCTAATGACACAAACCAAACGCCCGAAGGCTGAGCAACCACTCTGCTCTGCACAGCAACTCAGAACATAGAGAGAGAAGCGCTCACCGGCACTAGTGGAGCCGCTACTCCTCCAGACGTGAGCTGTGGTTTATTTCCATGCAGTGAAAGATGCTCATTAAAAACAAGACGTCCTGTCTGAGAGCTGATGCGTCGTGAGGTTGGACGTGCTGTCTGTTCGCCGTGCAGAGAGGCCAGCAGACGATGAAGGATCGAGAGTCCGCGGCTCAAACATGTGTGAGGATCAATCACAGCCTCCCCTGAGAATTCCCCGGTGCTTCTGCACTGCAGACACACTCCCCCTCACCTTACTTATAGGAAAAATGTGGCCGGCAGAGTCTACCTCACGTTTACCTCTGCTTTTTCCACCTGACATTTGGTCAACCTGTGTAGGACGGGTTCACCAAATCTGGTACAGATTTCCACCAGAAAATCTCCCCAGGATTTTCTACATTTTTCTTTTTTACTGCAGGTCATATCATATTTGTGAAAACCACAGAGGTAACATCAGTCAGCAGAGGAGAAATGACAGACATTTCTAAAGATTAAATATCAAGTTCCCTATTTTACTGAATCAAATCAATATCTACACCTCTATTTGTCTCATACTAACACATTAATACACACACATTCATACAGAAAAACATAAAAACTACATCTGAATGGTCTCAAGACCCTAAATGAGGTCATATTTAGGGGTGTTATGTGCAATGATCTGGTGGCCCCCATGTTGTTTGTCTCATGCATGTGCATGATGCCTGTTCCACCAAAATGGTGAAAACTGCAGGTCACAATTTCATAATTTCTGTCTTCAAATTGTTTGTTTTGTTGAATTAAAGTCCAGATTCAACCAATATTCAGGATCTTATTCCATAAGATATGAAAAGCAGCAAATCCTCACATTGAATCAATTGTCAAAACATTTGGCCTTTACTTTTCTGTCAATCAACTGATTGATTCCCCTCTAATGAAAAGGTCGTAAAGAGCTGAAGACAGAAAGCATCTGTTTTAACATGAATAACTGTGCAGTGCTCTGCATGAGGTGATCTTAAATTTGTTGTAATTCAACACAGACACTCAAACAGCTAATCCACACACTCCAGCAGCTTTAAGGCTGGAAGCAGCCACCTCTCAGATTCACCACAGCTAGCGGTGAAATAGTGTGAAAGGCTGGATGACTGCTGAAGGAAGGAAATTCTTTTCCCAGAGTAGAGCATGTAAACCTGCAGCAAGGGCTCAAACACAAAAGCTAAGTTAAGTTCTGGGGAGCTAAAGGGGAGCAGGGAGGCGTGCCTCGGGGCCTAGAGCTATGTTGGGAATTTTGGGAATCCAGTACACACCTTCTCCGACTTTGATGTAGATGTCTTGAGTCATCCTGAGCTCAGAGAAGGAGGTGACTGCCCTGTACTTCTTCTGGGCAAAGTTGAGGAGGTGCTCATTGCCATGGGGAAGGGTCTCCTTCTGGATCTGGCAGGAGAGGGAGAAGTTTCCTGGCTGGAAGTGGACCTCTGAGCCCTCAGATACCTTGAGGAGGGAAAAAGGGGGAGCATTAGAGGACAAAGAGCTGCTGATGAGCTGTTCTCAGTCAGTTTTTTTGAGTTATTTTCCAAATTATTTATCAAATATTCTATGTTTGACTTAAGACAATAACTTTTCACGAGTTTCACAGCAGGATAAGCACATAAAAGTGGAATGAACTCCGCTCATCCCTGAGTGACACTGTAAAATTTAGAACCTGCAGGCGGACTGAAAGAAGACTTTCCAAAATTAAACCTGCTCTGTAAACAGTGGTGAAACCCATCCTTCACACTCCATCCCAACCGTTATTTCAAAGCCTCTGCAAATACGCTCCACCTATTCTTACACATGTTCCTCTGCACAATAAGGTGTCTGGTTTCCAGTGTTTAGACAGGACCACGCGTTGTAGTGCGTCATCACAAATGTGTAGGACTGCTTCCAAATGGCAACGAGAGGATGATGAAGAAGACACACACGCATCACTCAGACAGGAAGGCCAGCAGGTGGACACACACACTCAGGGAAAACACACAAATGTCGAAGGCACACATGCTAGCTAAACTGCTAGCATAAGAAACACTTTTCAAATACGTTCAGCATGCAGCACGTCACTGAATGCTGCAGTGGTCCGAGCGGTGATTAACGTCCTGAACGCAGCTGAAAAGAGACAAAACGGAGGGAGAAGCAGGGGAGCTGCCCGAGCCGCTCTGAGGAGGGACCACCCCTTTGGCACTTAATGGAGCTCAGCCCATATGCCTCATTTCAGAGAGATAAACATTCACATGTGCTGAAAAACCGGCCGAACAACCAAATGAGTCCAAGCACACGGTCTAGACAGCCTACCTCATTTTATTTCCATGCTTGTTTTTCTTTCTCCCTAGGTATCCTATCTGCATGCATGAGCTGAGACAGTGCTGGCAGGCCCAATTAAAACATTAAGTCTGTTTCGATCCAAGAGGAATACGTAAGACCACTTCTTTGTGATGATGTTATGAAGCTGTCCCTAAATTGTAGTCATACTTTAATGATAATAGAACAATATCCCTTTGGGGTGTTTAGGTTTTTCAGACATAACTATTCAAATCCCTTCATGCGCAACATCTGTCTGACCTCTGGACGCTCCTCTCGATGTTCCTGGCATTGTCACTAGAGGCAGTAAATACTGAGGCGTAGGAGACAGACTCTGTCGAAGAATTCAGGTTGATTTTATTTTTAGTGTGTTTACTACAGCGAGAAGTAACAGAAAGAAAGATGGCGGAGAGGTGGTTCCCTGAGCCGGCGAGGAGGGGCCGGGGTTTCTTCACTAACCTCGCCAAGCTCAGCACAGTTTATTGGTTTAATTGCGGGAATACGACTGTAATTAGTCGCAAAGAATTAGAGGGGAAAGCCTGAAAGCCAAATTAGCTCCAGGCCTTCCAGAGGACTGAAAACCTCAGGAATTTGAATCGGGGAAGTGAAGCGCCCACTGTGGGCTTTAACAAACTCTCTCTCTCTGTCTGTCTGCGCTGCTGCATGCCCTGTTGACAGACCAGAAAAAGCTCTATTTTCCTGGCCAAAGCCAGCGCTACAGACGCAGTTTTTCAGCAATTTTCCTCTTGTGCAAGTCCGTGTTTCTGCATGTGCGCCTGTTTGGTACTTTCCTGGCATCGCATGTGAATGTGTTTTTCCCGAGGTGGGATGAGCGGCACAGCCGAGCCTGTGTTTATGCTAATTAGGCGGAGCAGTGCAGCTCCGATGCTCATTTCAGCACGAAATTGCATTTGTGTTAAAACCTGTGCAGCATATGCAGATGAGGGATGTTCTTGTGCCTTTAACACGTTTTTAAGATTGATATGTGCACCACGATGCAGTTAGGAAGACTCTTACTACTAATGTCATCCACCTAACTGTGATCTGTGTAGAGTGTGCAAACGTGGGATATTTTCCGTGCAGTTGATGAAACACCTGCAGTCTTCACACAGCAGAAGGAATGATATGTATTTCATCTACAGCACAGCAGCCGCAGCATCATTAAAATCCGCCGGCTGCGATATGATCGGTCAGCATCTGGAGGTAAATATTGTTCTGTGTTCTTCTAAACATCGGACTGGAAAGCTTTTACTCAGAGATTCCAAGTTTAAGAGTAAAATCATCGCAGCTGTCCTCAGGATGAGTCCAGAGCTCCATCAAATCTGTCTGGACATTTTAATCATGAGCAAAAGTCCAAACTTCGCTTCCTCCAGAGAGAAACTTTTTTTTTTTGGTCATGTCGAGAAGATTATTACGGCGAGTTTTCCATTCTGACATTTTGGACTTGCAGTCCTGTTTATAAATATTTGCAGTTGTGGCTTATGTGCATGGAGGCATATTCATGTAATCAGTAACACCACAAAATGATCCATCAGACCAACAAATAAAACATGTTATGGAAAATATTTACATACAAATAGTTTGCACATGTGTTTTAATCTCTGGAGTCCAGTTTGCAGTCCTGTACTCGTCCCTCATCAGCAGAGCTCAGCTCGACCCGTTAACATAGGAGCTGACCCGGGTCCATGATAACATACAGGCTGCTACTGGACAGTGAAGGCAGCTTTGGGTGCAGGATGCTGCTGCTGCAGAATGTGAAGGCGGCTCACCGACAATACAGCTGAGTTTGAGTTTGTGCCTGAAGACTCTGCCTCTGTTTGAGCCACATTTAATCAAGACAGAGGCCTGAAGGGGCTGGAGAACAAAGAACAATTTCTTTCACTGAATGCTGTTACTTTTGTCGGCAGTATAGTTACAAAAAACAAAAAGCCTTATTAAATTAGAAAAAAACTTTTCCAATAACAAAACTTTATTTATTTAAATGTAAAATTTCACACCAATGAATCTGTCTTGTTTGTGTTTGTCTCAAAAAAATCTAGAAAAAGCTCTAACAGACTCTAAAAGACTGAGCTTGCAGTAAAGGTCTCATGTCTGCAAGCAGCAGCCAAGCAAAGCATAACCTCCCTATATCTAAGAGAGCTCATCTCTTATTGAGCAGTCTAAGTCTGTTGCTCCTAAAAGCCGTCTTGAAGTTGGATTCTGTTAACTGTAAAGCTCTTGTAATGCGTTCTGAAGTTGAATTACAGGAACGCTGCAGATTACATCGCCTTAAGAGGAATTCCTCAGACTTGGCAGTTGAGTGCAAAGAAAGAATGAAGGAGAAGTTAGTTACATACCGTGAGCACTGGCAGTCATGCTTTCATGTATGTAATGGTAGAAACTCATGTGCTTATGCTTGTAATGGTATTTGCAGGCGGGCACGCTCACTGTGTCCTGACTAATATAAAATAATCAGCTCAGTATCGTATCTCCTCTCTTAAGATAACACTTCTCTTCCTTACGTACTGTGATAAAAGCACATCTGCCAGCACCGAGTATCCTACAAAACATTTAACAGTATATTTCCTGCCCTTTCTGCCTACGAGCGTCAACATATTACGGCCATATGTGCAGTAAATTGGAGAAGGCACGCCAAATGTTTGAGATCAATTATCATCGAGCTGTAATCCTGCACTTCTCGCTGAGCAACACCCTGAGCCCGGGAAATCGCAAAAGGCTGTTTGGAAACGAAGAGGTGTTGCAAACAGAGAAAGTGCGGAAAGGGTTGATAAAAATATGAGCATGCAATAAGTCTCTGGTGATATTAATGTGATAAATGCTTTTGTGGCTGATTTGATCTCGTCTCTCTTGATGGGATATGTGGAGCTAATCACGCTGCTCGCTGCAAATGTGCGCGTGTTCCTGTGAACTGGCAGCCTCTGTTGTGGAGAAAACAATACCATATGTCTCCGCGCCACTCTGGAGCGTTCCTGTCTCCAAATAAAAACCAATAGTGGCTACCCATGGTTTCCATTAGCAATCAAACCGAGCAGAGCGCTCGTGTGTGAGAGCGAGAGAGCTCGTGCTACAAGCCTTCAGCTAATGAAAGAAATACAGGAGTGAAAAGGCAAAGCTTGGCAAACAAACAATAGGCAACACAGGCCAACAGCAGAACTACAGTGTTGTTCCATGAGAGTCATAAAACATTTGATCCAGATCAAGCCTTTCAAGCAGAGATGCAACACAGCCCCCCTGCACTCGCCCCCAAAAAGAAATACATCCATTTGGCCACAAAGTCAACACACTCTGCACATGTGTCTCACTCAGCGTCCCTTGGTAAAATCAAATTTGGCCCGATGTCAGCGTTCATATTTCATGTCATCTTTGACCCCCGGTGATTCCTGTCTGCTGCTGATGGACATGGAGTGCTGCAGAGAACATGTTTTACAACAAAAGTCTGGATTCTGGCATTTTCAAAGACGGCAGCGTCCAGTGGCCAACAGCAACAGTGTGCTCAGCGTCTCTGAAGCTTCTCCAGGCAGCCCATCTGCGTCCACGGAGCCCACAGCACTGGGACCAGGAAACAAGGAGTGGCAGGCCTGGTTCAGGGTCCAATTAGTCCCAGGAAACAGCTTCTCCAGTGGACAGGCAGTGGTGAGGGAGGTCTGCTGGTGGATTTCTGTTCGTAAGTGTTAAACCCAAAACCAGCTCCTGCATTTGTACTTTTGTGGCCTGATGTGTTTAATTTAATGGGGCATTTACTACCTGCAGTCCAGGTCCAAGAATATTACCAGAACATATTCGTTTGTGGGGTCACAGGTCAGAGAGTCAGAGTTTAGAGACATTAGCAGGTCCGTCCTGCTCCTGATTGGATTTAAGTAAATTCACAGAGCAGCGACTTCAGCCAACCCAAAATACATGTGCAAAACGTTTTGTCCTCATCCCAAAAGCCTTTTCTTCTCATATAAAAAGAGGAAACATATGGTTTAAAAATATGAGCAGGTATGTAAGCTACGCCCAACAGGGTTGTGTCTTTTCCTCATGACGCTATGAGTAACAATAAAAAAACACTGCTGCTTCTTCATCTACATGACCTCTACACTGATCGACTGTAAGGATGCTGTCACAGTATGTAGGCATCATTTTACAGTTACAGCTACAGCTTTTACTGCCAGCAACACGTCAAATGAGAGGCCAGCTTTGGTCTTCCTCAGTCAGATCACTTCTGGTTCTAAACGTTGCCGTGCAAGAGCAGGAAGCTTTGTGGACAATTACAGCTGATTACTGGTGAAAAGAGAGAGTCTGAGCAGTGAAGAGAAGCCTGGGGTTGTTCTTCCAGCAGGATGCTGCAGGTGTTTGAGTTGTGTGGCATGTTAAGGAGGTGTGGAGAGAACCTGAGAAGAGGAGCAGAGTCTGGTTCTGCTCTGTGTCACAGCCCTGTGCAGCCAGGCTGGCGGATAAGATACCAACAGCCTGCACTGCCAGCGGCCTCAGCGCTGTCACTCAAACACAAAACGCTTAACACCTAATTCAGAGGGGGCCCGACAGTCAGTCGAAGCCATTAGCTCATCTTTATCTGACGGCACAGTTCAGATTGGCTTTATCTCCACACGTCCCACTTTAAAAACCATAATTATGTGTCAGACAGGTATCACACAGAAGGGCCACAGAGAGTGAATGCCTCAGATTAACAGCTGAGCACGAGCAGCTACTGTGAATTAATCTGAAGACACGTGTTCCTCTAATACAGAAATATGTCTTATCTTTGAAAAAGTCTATTCAGAGCAGCTTCTTTCTCAGATGAGACTGAGAAGACGGGAAACTCCTCGCTGCTCTGCCTGGACTGTGGGCTTCAGTGATGGTTGTCAGCTGGCTTCTGTCTGCCACCACTGACAAGGGGAGACATTTACTGTGATGCTGACCTGCTGGTCTCTGCAGAAACACCGTCTCACTGGCCACACATTATCACAGCTTAGGAAAACACGAGCAGGCCAGATGCACATCCATCTGCGTGATATGTATCAGTGTCTCTTGACATGAGAACATTTTCATTTCTACAGGAAATAATAACTGAACAGTAACAGCAGGGTCCTCTTATTTGGAAGCAAGATGAGTAGAAAGCAAGCTTTAACTTTGACTATGCAACCATTTTTAGTGCACAGTAATCTTTCTCAATGCAGGGGCGATGAGTTATGAAGACGTCTGCTTGATGAAAGTCATGTCAGATAAGCCTAAAAAGTCTCATATGGTCTAGAAGAAGCGTATTAATCCTGTGGCTGCTCTAAATGTCAAAGAGGCCGGGACACAGAGGATATCTGAGTGGAACACAAGGCTCTTTGTATAATACGTGTGTTGGTGCATGTGTATAGATGAGCCTGTGCATAACGCGAGGATTTTGCAATACAGGATTTTTTTTTTTCCGTGTCACATTGGCTTTCACGGCAGGATGTTTTGCTCATGAGAAGTAAGCAAGAAAACACTCGACCACATATGGAAAGAATCTGTGTACCTGATACTGCATTCTTGGAGAATGCGGTGGTGTTAACATACAATTGAAAATGATTACCTCTGGGAAGCCAGAAATACAGAAAAGCCTTCAGAGCATATGAGAGAAAACAGTTTTCATTACAATATAGTATAGTTAAGCCACGGCTGAGGCTGCTGGGTCTCATTTTACTATGATTGTCTCATGTGATGCACAGGCTTTGAACGAGGCCGCTGAAGCAGTCCATTTTTACATTTTTATTAAGTTTCCCAGTGAGGCCCCATGGCACCTTTGCTAAACATGGCTGCCTCTCCAGGGGACCAGTGAGACGACCCTCACCAAAACGTCCATTCCTCCCTCATATGGACCCTGGTCCTCACAAAACCCTCAGCTGAGTCATTATCTGATAACTCTAAAGTGACTTTTTTTTTTCATGTTGCTCAAAACATCGACCCTGGCCTCCCCACTCTGAAACTGCTCAGCATAAACGCTGACTGTAGGGCCAAAATCAGTTCAGATTTGGGACCTCTCTATTGTGCATGAGGCGTAACGACCACTTGGTGGCCACAGCAGCTGCCGCTCCACAAAAGTGAGATGAAGACGAAGATTTTGAATTTTGAATGATCAAAATCTGGATCACCTGCACCGGAGATTAGACACCGAATGCAGTTATTAAGATGATCATTACTGACAAAACAAATCAGCAATATAACTGATTTCAGTAAATATCAGATGGTTAGAGATCAGCAGAGCAGCAGAGCTTCAGCTGGTTGCTACCAAACATTCCCCCTCGTTAGGGTTTGCGTGGAATACGGACACGCCCTGTCAGATTTGAACAGCTGCCACGATATCAACAGACTGTTGGTGGGGGGGGGGGGGTAGTCAGGGTATGACTATGTCTGTGGTTATGGAGTGTGAATGAAGCTGACAAAGCACATTTCATAGGTGTTACACCATGATGTGAGGCACTGATGCTGAGTTTGAGTTTGGCAAAGAAATGATAGTAAAAAAAAAGAAAAAATAAACTCCCTGAATCGTTTGATATAAATCAATAAAATCCATATTAGTCAAACTAATCTAAAGAATCATCTTACAATCACATAAACTAAAACGTTCAGGCTCCGTCTGCGCAGCTCTGAGAAGACTGCACAGCTGTAGCTCGGTCGGTGTGCACAGACACATTATGCATGTATATACAGAGATTAATGCCTCGCCACAATGACTGTGCACGCATGCCTCTCAGATCGAATCATGGGAAACCTCTGGTGAGTGTGGAAAGGCTCCTTCTGCAAATTTATATCACTTTGAATGTTTCTCAGAGAAGACGGCTACTGAACTGGGAATACGGTTATCCTGTGAGGAAATGAATACACGGTTTTAGGAAGTGGGACTTAAAGGCTTTTAGTGATGCTCGACTCACATGAAAGGTACGCTTAACGCCCGGGGCCAGGTTCTCTGTCTTGATCTTCCAGATCAGGGGTTGGGGGGAGTTGAGCACGAAGACCAGTGGCTTCTGGTGGCGCAGCAAAGACTGGATGGGCTTCAGATGCAGCTCGACCTGGTAAAGCAAGAAGAAGGGATAAAGGAACAACAAAACATCAGTATAGTGAGGAAAGTATACGAGCATAAACTGAGATCAGTCACAGAACATCACATGAAGCCGTTTCAAACAGCTCCACTGTGAAAATATCAAAGCTTTGATTTCCTCATGTTCGCTGAAATATGACCAAAAATATCAGGCGACGCAGTCACTATCCTGGTGTAATTGCTCTGCTATAATGTCGTAGATTGGTCGTCTTTATCGGGCTTTGTGGTTGTTTATGTACTCACTTTGCTGATAAACTCACAAAGACGGCATACTGTGTTCTCCCTAAAAGGCACTCGCTTTGCTCTGATATGGAGCCTCAGCGGGATCTGAACTTTCACACAGTGGAGTCTTTGTTGAGGGAAGAAAAAAATAGTAAGTCTCTGTTACCATCTCTACAGCATGCAGCTATGCCTTTGGTTCTCAGACGGCCATTAAAATAGATTTTCACAGTCTGGTAGTGAGACGGGGAAAACAAACTTGATGTTTTGGGACCTGAACTGTTGTTTTCTTGTCTCCAGTGTTAGACCTGAGTGGGCCTTCTGGACCAGGTGGTTCACAGCCTGAGCAGAAACTGGACTCAAACTCATCTCAGGCATCGGCCTCTTTACAGATAAGCAGAACTTTTACATCATGTCAGAACCAAAGTGAACTCAAAGGGCTGTTGATTCTCTCTGGCTTTGGTGGGAGGTGATCCTCTGGAGGGTACGCTGGTCTGTTTGGCTCCCTTCTTTAAACTCCCTCCCCTCTGTATTCCCAGGCTAATCACATTAGCCCCATCCTGTGTGTCAGCAGTAAAAGCCTGTAAATTACTAATTCAACCCACAAGGATTCACATTATATGACACAACGACCCTCGACAGTAACGTAATCAGTCACAGCTCGCAAAAAAGTTCTTCTATTGAAGCTAATAATGGAACAAATGATCCGTGATTTCAGTGATGGAGAGTGTAAAACTGAGCTGACAGTTTAATATTCCGAGTGTCTGAATGAAACAGAACCATGAAAAACTGTAAAGAACATTCGTAGTAATAATTTGTTCGGATGTGGTTGCTGCACGTATTGTTGACAAAGATCTGCACCGTTAATTGAAACCATGGTCGTCTTTTGGACCGATCATTTGGGACAAATAAATCATTTCTGTAATAGTCTAAAATGGGTTCTGAAGCAGACTAAATGCTGAAGAGAGCAGAAAAATCTGCTTTCATGATATCAATATTTTCCACATCCCCCCTGCTACACTGAAATCTGAGGCCAACAGATGGGTCAGTCTGACTCCAGATAAATAAGCAAGTCAGCTTTTCCCTTTCAAATCCTCACAAAAAAATACATTTCCATGTCTTTGATTTGACAACAACTCCATCCAAAGCTCCAGAACGGCTGCTAAATTAAGCTTCAGGTGTGATTGTTTTCCTGTTTTCAAGGTTGAGAATGAAAACTTTGAGCCTCAAGAAGCCCGCAGTGTCTTTTCCAGAGCACAAATACAAGCCTGCAGTTCAACTCACAATCCAAATCACCATAAAGGTCAAAATAATCAGCAGGCAAGATATGAAAAATAATGCTCTACATCTCTCTCTCACACCCACACAGTCGATGCTAGCCTCCCTTAGAGATCTATTCTATCCAGTGAAGTGTGATTTTCATCTTCTGGCAGATAGTCTGCGCTCACAGACTTGTCACTGTGATGCTGCCTGACGCCGTTTAACAAGAGACACCAGCAGCAGAGACAGAGTGAGCATGAAGCATCAGAGTCTAACTGTCGGTCCTCCACAGGGTCCTGGAGGTTTAGTGACGTGGTGCATGAAGTGCTGCAAAAACCATTCAGAAGCCCCTCTGAGGGAAGAAAACAGACACTACTGAAGAGTTCTATGAGGCAAACTGCATGGTGATCCAAACAAACAAGTCAGAGACTCTCTCTCTCTCTCTCTCTCAACATATTTGCTTCTTCCTTAGTCCAGACTCTGGAAAAAACGTGCGCACTGCTCCTCTGAGAATAACAACAACCAAGATATAATCATACCTGGCTTGGCTTTGAGGCCCTGGCTTTGAGAGATGGAAGACGGAGACAGAAGAGGAATGAGAGTGAGGGAGAGAGTTGTAAAAGACGAGGAAATTAAACCCAGACAGAAACATTTCCAGAAGACGTGAGTCACCTGAAAACATAAACAGACACAGGGTGCTAAGGAGAGGAAGTGCCAAGCAGCGCTGACACTGAAAAAGGGAAAACCGTGGCAATTATCTGCTGTTCGGCGATTAAACAGCGATAATACCAAGCTATGTCGGCTCTGGGTTGCGCAATATAAGTGATGATCAGGACTCAGCAGCAGCTGGTGAGCGTCTCTGCCCACAGAGCTGCGGTCATAAGGTTTGGTAAGACTGGTCCACATAGCAACAGACCCTGTCAGACGGCCAGGGTGTGGAGAGAAGAGGTGCAGAAACAGCAGCCATCAAAGTGTCTCTAATGGTGTTCACAAGGATCAGATGGCACCGCTACCTTCGTCGGACCCTGCAGAGAGGGTCCGCCAGGGACGGGAGGCCACACCTGATTGATTATCAGGAGGCTGGCACAGGGATTTGGGGGTCCAGTGTCCATTACAGTTATGGGGCACATTTGCCAGAAGCCGAGGATGGAGAGCTATCGTGTTACTGAAATTACACTCCACACAAGGGACGACAGCTGTAGCAGGATAAGCAAGGCCTGTCACAGAGCATGCCATTAGTGGTGGTAGCATGAGTAAACAATGGAAATGTAAAAAAAAAAAGAAAAGAAAAAAACAATAGAGCTTCACCTTTAAGCTCTAAATCAGCTTCAACAACAAACGCATCGCCGACTGGAACACAAACCCACACGATGAATCACACTCGAGCCTTTCTAGTACAACAAAGCCACATGGTTAGATTTAGAACCCACTGATGTCTCTGACACTGTAACGCATGATTTGTTTGTCCCGTCCCGAACATGTGGTTGTAATTTCATGACCGTTGAAGCTAAATCACCGTTTCAAGTGTGCTTCATAAACACTGTGCGTCAACATTGTAATGTGAGACTTTCACAGACAAACAGTGACACCCTGCAGTTAGAGCTCCGTATCAGGGAGGTGCAGTGTCCTCGCCGTTTCCTCTATTGACAGAGCTAATTAAGAGCCTGCTGATCCCTGTCGATTCAGAGAAAACCCAAAACATCCTTTAATTAGCTGAAAAGTGAGACTTATCTGGGAAAACACTCTCCCTCCCAGGAAATAATAATCAAAATCAATGACATGAACCAGAGACGCGCTGAGCGGCTTCTGAAAAACTGGCCCGCGTGTTTGAAATATGAATCATTGCGGGTTAAAACAGATCGATATCCAGGGTCGTAACAAACGTTGGAAGCTGGAGCATTGCAAGAGTTGAAAACAAACGAGGTCTGGCTCCGAAGTGAACAGTCATGGCTCCAGGAGGAGGCCGGCACGCTGGCTGGGACCAATCATATGGTGTTATCTGATGTGTGTGTACGTGCGTGTGTCTTGTCAGTCTGGATCTTGGTTCTTTCTGGATCACTGAGGGTGTACAGAGGGAAGGGAAGCCGGGGCCAAGCAGCTAAGTGATGGAAACCTGTTGACCGCTCTTATCAGTGCCACCCACATATTTGAGTGCGATGGGGATGCTACCTGGAGCCTTTTTCCCGTACTGTGATGGTAATCAGTCTGAGCACAGCTCAACGCCGAGCTGCAAGAGGCCCGAACAGCCTGAAGAGACGTCAAAGTGAGACGGGACCTCCGGATAAAAATCTTGAAGTGATATGGCAGAAAGGCAGGACATGAAGAAAATAACACGGCATGGAGGCGGGGATGGTGGGGGGGGGGGGTCAGGAGGAAGGACCGACGTTAAAATCTGATTACCATCAAACTAAAATGAAAAAAACATTTTTAGAAGAAAATCCAATTTTCTCCAGCCAGCGTGAAGTTTTGGTTCCAGCTGATGATGTTTTCACTGTAATTTCATCAGTTATATCTGTGCAGGCAGCCACAAGCAACAGTTTGTAACAGCAGGCCGATGACCAGCTGATGCTGTTAGCACTGAGCTCACTGTGTGACTCTGGAAGCCAAAGTCGAAAGTTGTATACTTAATGTGTATTAGAAATATAACTGAAGTATAGAAAAGTCGTTTTTACTTTTTTGTGAATAATTACAAGTATGTTTGACATGTACTTTTAAAAAGTGTACTTCTAAATAGATGTCATTGCGTTCTGCTTAAATGTAGTAATACTAATTCTGTAGTACTTAAAGTGGCATTTCAAAGTACTTTTAAAAAGTGTACTAAATTACCCTTTTAAGTTCTTTAAGTGTATTATGAAAAGTACACTCATTTTCGAGTTGACTGTAATATGCTATAAACCTGCTTAATGAAAGTGTACTTTAATTTCACTTCATTTGAAGTATATTTATGTATATTTGCGACGCATTGCTGATATAATACAAGTGTGTTTTGAATGTTCATGAATCCTGATTTTCACTGGTGTACTTCAGTTATTTAGCAGACTATTTACACTTCAAGTATACTGAAGTATTAGTCAAGTGGGACTCAAGGACCACTTGAGTACACTTAAGTATACCTGGTTAGGCTAGGCTAATTAGCCTAGCATGTTAGCTTCCACTTTCTGAGCAGAATACGAGCTTAACTTGACGACAGATCCATAACAGGACACACTTCTAAAATCGCTAATAACCAGCATTATTTGAGCTCGTAGAGAAAGTGGGAAAAGTGTGTTCGCTGTGTCAGCGTAAACGTACGAAGGCTGAACGGCGCTCCAGTCGGTACAGCTCCATGGTAGCTGTACCGACTTGGCACTGTTCGCAATGCCAAGTTCAATCAACTGCTGCCGTGAGAAACACCCACCCAGAGGCTTACAAGTACGCCCACTTCCCACAAGATCCTACAATTATGCTTTAGATTTTATTTTCACAAGAAGTGGAGAGAACTCACATTTCAGTTTGAAGTTATGTGGGTGTCGTCCTGTCAGAAAAAGTATAGAAAAACTCGTTCCAGTTAGCAAAAAGTGTACGCCGTTAGGTAACAGTGTACGGCCAGCTAAACGCCCGAAGGCGGGTTTGAACAGAAAGCATCGCTGGCTTTGTGTTTGCAGTCTGTCCACTCATATCTGCCGCCAGCTGCTTGTGCCTGCTGAGCTCCTCCAGCGAGTCACTCACACAGTCAAAGATATCTGCGAATTCCAGCTGATAAAACAATCATCTGCTCTGCCTCACCCTGATTCAGAGCCAGTGGCTGTGTTTGATGTTTGCCTTTGCTAAGCTGATTAGGGAAAGATGGGCGATTCACGATACCACCGGCTCCTCTGTTTATTTTCTACCCTATCACCGAACTCTTTGCCCCGACAGGCCTCTTTTTTTTTTTTTTTAAGTTGCTTATTTTTGCTCCACATTTGCGACCAAGTTCTGCATCAGTGCACATGTGGTGGTGGCTTGTTTGCAGGGTGCAAAAGGCCACTTTAGTGTGTGACAGAGGGAACATATGGAAAAATGATCCAACTTGATACCTGCACTTTCGAACCAGAGCGTGAGGGGGGGGGGGGGGGGGCAGAAAAGAACACTTCAGGATGAGGTCACTGTTTTGGTTGAGATTAAGTGGCAAAACACCAACACCTTCAGGTCAATAGCCAACCGCCGAAAATATACTTTGCCTCAAAACCCCAAGAGGTTTAAAGCTTGGATGGAATCTGAGCCGGGAGTCTGGTCTGCGGTGCAGCTCACTCCGACTTTAACCCTCATTTGTTCTCTGGCTCTTAAAGATTAGATCTTTTTTTTTTATACAAGCTCGTTGAATTTTGTGAAAATGAGAAAATTATTCTGCCCTTATTTTTGGAAATCACTACCCGCAGACACACACTCCAGGATTTACAGTGACTTGCAAGCCCTGAAGTCACTTCACTAGTCCTGTTCCAGGATGCAGCCTCTCAGCCTGGGCTGCCTTTCCTTCAGAGGCCCCCATGGGTATAAGAGAGAAAAGGGGGCTTCTGTTACTTTGATCAGGACCACTGGAGCTGAAGAAACCATCACTCTTTATTTCAGACAAATGTGAATAACATTGTAGAGGTAAAAAATTATTGTCCAAGCGAGCCAGTTTCAGTACTGGTCGCTTTATGGAAAAGGAGACTTAGAAATCTCTGAAACAAACAGCCCAGTGTCTATAAGGAAGGAGTGAAAATCCAGAGTACGATAAAAAAAAAAAAGAGAGAAAATTATGTTGAAACTGCAAACTAGTTCAGTAAAGCCAGCCCTCAAATCTGCCTCATTGTGGTCTGGCAAGGCTCAGTAAGCATTGTCAGAGCGGGTGTCATTTCAGGATATGCAGAAAGTGCTCTCATTTGCTGAAATAGAATATATATATATATATATATGTGTGTGATCTTGGTCACCTAATTAGAGCGATGCACTGACAGCTGCCACTGCAGCTTGTTTCATATAATAATAAACAAGACAAACATCTCTTTTCGAAGCTTAAAATTTCTCCAGAACTGCCCACTGAAAGCAGTTTTTAACAGGTCTACGGCTAAGCTAGCAGCTCTGTGACGCTGTATTTAGACACAGTGGTGCTTTGAGCTAAATGCTAACGTCAGCATTCTAACATGCTCACAGTGACTAACATGCATAACTTTACCATGTTCACCATCTTGCTAATGCTAACAAAAGTTGTTAAAACAATTCACTAAAAAACACAAATGTGAACTTCATGATGGCATCAGAGGAACATCATCTGAGAACCATGAACGTCTGTACGAAATCGAAAGGAGTTTTGGGATATTTCAGCAAGCGGTGCACCGACGCTGCCACTCCGCTGCTAGCATGGCTAAAAGCCTTTTGGTAAAAACCCAGCTGCTCAGTTTAGGGCGTCTTTGCAAGGTGAATTTCTAATTTTATCAGGACGCTGCATGAAACTGATCATTCAAAGCTACACTAGCATTCAGCTGTTGACTGGTGGACATTATGGACAGTAACTGGGTCTTTAAATACCGTACTTGAGCACAGTTGTTGAGAAGCTGTGCTTGATTTTAGCCATTTGATATCTTTGTGGGAACACTTGCAAAACTAGGCTGAACTAAATTTATTATTTTACATTAATAACGGAGCCGAACAGCTGTTGTTACTGGCTATTTTAAGTCAGCAGCACCTGTATTATATACACATGCATCAAGTCCAATCAGAGAAAATCTGACTTATTTATTGCTTGCTCCATTTAAGCTTAAATCTTACAGCAGTAAACTTGTTCTGATAGAGTGCAGACGTCCCGACTCTCACCTCAGCAGATCTGAACACATGGCTTGCACATCACCAGAACACCCTCCAAAATATTATTGTGGATATTTCTAGCTTTAGGCTACTTGAAAGAATGATTAGCATATTTTTTCCTTCTGGTGTGTTATTGTACGGCGACTGCAGTCCCTGTAAATGTGAGTGTATCCCAGATGGAGCACGATGCACAGTCACTTCTGAGGTGTTCTGTTGCACTTAATAACTCAGCGTTGGTGTGGACATTGGCCAGGAGCCAAAGTGTGTATTCTGAGTCAGGTCCAGCTGTGCATTTCTTTCTGTGGATAACAGTTCATACCCCTTAGTTAATACCCAACCGGAGTGGGTTCACTGGCGCAGGCCGGAAACAATTCATTGCTCTCACGTCTTTACTGGAAATATGGACAAACTGCAAGCCGCGACTTTCACACATGGACGTGAAAGACGTGAAGCAGGCCTCACACATCGCAGCTGCAGGATGTGTGTCTGGTCTGAAATTGGCCATGTGATCCCCTTTGTCTGCATTAGTCCATGCACGGCATGTGCAATAGCAGATTTATTCCCCTACCTGGTCCAGGCTTGGCTTTGGAGGCACTTAGTAAGAGAGGAGTCAAGAGGGGCACATCGTGTTCTCCAGCAGTTCCTCAACCCAGACAGCCAGGCCAGCACAGCCAAATACGAGCCACAGGCACCTCTTATACTGCAGACCATCGTACAAAACATCCAAATAGAGTCTGTTCTGTGGGCCAGACACCACTTCCTCCCCATCAGCAGAGGTGAAGAGGAGAGCTCAAGAGAAAATCTACATAATCACAGACTGACCAGCCACCTCTGTGCTGACTTTGAAAACAAGCAAAGGCCACACAAGCCAAAGCAAACAGCGGAAAAGATGCAGAAACTTCCACATCTGACAACTACGATGGATTCGTAGTGGAGATTTGGACCACGTTCACATCTGTGCACTAAATATCAAGCTACACAACCGGGGGAGCTGCATGTTTTCCATCATCCATCATCCGGTTCATGACGAGAAAAGCGAATAAACGTATTTCCAAAAATGTCAAACTTTTCCTTACTTTCTACCTCCACAGGTAAACTTCCATTGTCTCTAAATATTTTAGCAAAAATATGAGTGATTGGCACAAACGGAGAATGCAGGTGGCCAGAGGAGAAATGGATTATGCTGCAGGAGTAGTCTGAGACGTTTATGTGGGCGTCTTAGTTCGTCATGAAACCGGGATGCTGCTGGGATCCACTCCAACTGCTGAGAATCCAAACCTACACAGTGGAGCAAGCTGCAATCATTTCAGACACCTTTCAAGTCTAAAGGTTGACGTTCAAAACTCACTTTCAGTGGAATATTCCTTTCAGAGGTGTTTCACGGTTTGGAAGAGATCAACCCTCCAAGGCTTCGAACTTTTCTTGCTCTCATTATAAAGAGCAATGAGATCCTTCTTCACGGCCTTTTAGATATGAGCATCCAACGTGGCCAAGGATGTTAAACATTTCAGACCTCTTTTCTTTCAAGTTGTGATTCTGTTTTTCCACTGGATTATCACCTCCTGCTGTCACGAGAGATCAGGGGCAGGTACACAGGGACGGGGTCCACAGTCTGACGCACTGTGTGCCCTCCAGCCGTCTCTCTGAAGGCTAAGCACTCAGGAAGAGGCTGCTTGTGTCCAGACAGGACGACCTGTACCCACGAGCCAGGTGGAAACGCGATCAACAACCAGAGGCGGAGTGGGCCGCGAGTCGAAGCGTCCTTTAGGAGATCTTATCACCGGCTGAAAGCTCCACTCACAGAATGAGCTGCAGCCTAATCTCAACCAGAGCCGGGCTGACCTTCTGCAGCCAAGGCTGTAGGCAGGCGAGCAGACAGCTGGATTCTGCCTCCTCCACAAAAGTCCTCACTTGACCATGGAGGTGACGGGTTACCAACAGCTGGATAAACTGATGTGGAGTGATGGGTTTCACAGACCCTCAAAGTAAAGGTGCAACTGGGCTATCCATATCAGCTATGCTGCGAGTGGTCGTCTACAGAGCAACTTATTCCATACATCCATCAGCAAGGAAAACAAATGATGTAAAATAAATGTGATGCAGAAAGTCAGCACAGAGCTAAAAGCTAAAAATTAAACAGTCAGTCAAAATGTGTTTAATTTCACTCATGTATTCACCCCTCAGCTTTAAATCCTTGTAAATAAACTCGGTTAGAGTAATAATATGAACCTTGAACAAAACCCAGTCCAGTTTGTTTCAGGTGAGTGTTTAATCGTAATCCACCTGGATACGAGTTCATCTGTATCATACAGCATACAGAACCAGCTGGTCCCCCGCATTAAAAGGCTTATTTTGATGTGACTGGTTCACTTCAGTACAAACTTCAAATAATCAAATCATTGCCCGGAATAGTAGATTTAATTAAGCACCACCAGCCAATCAAAAACAAGACATTTGGTGCTGTTAAGGCAACTGAAGGCCACATAAATGAGAGCAGCCACATGACAAACACACAGTGAAAAATAACAGAGATTTTTGTTTCAGCTGGATTGAAATGAGCTTTTTCTTCCAGATTTTTGTACGAACTAAAATGTTGTTTTTTTTTTCCACAAACAATTCTTTGTTTTGACGAGTCTTTTTTTGTCTTCCTCCTTTTAGAGTTGGAGCAGAATTCTATGTCACAAGATGTTTGTTAACTTGTTTTCCTCCTTGTATCCGAAACAGATCAGTCCATTTTCTCCTGCAAAGGCCCAGAATAATTAAGTAATCACTAACAGGGTCATTTATCAGCTGGTTCCAGTTTAGCAGAGGAAAAGAGTTGAAACATTGTAGCATGTTGAGCCCAATTTGCTTCATTACTTTGCATCTTTTCCACACTTCACAATGAAAAATGTGACAAATCTCAAATGTAAAAGAATCCCTGTAAGGACATCCCAGCGTGGAGTAAACATGACAGATTATGGCTAAAGACAAATCCTCCTCTTTGCTCTGATTACAGGAATCTATCATTTCGGTTCATGTAGTTAAGCTTTAGAACAAGCGTGCTGAAACCAGAGTCGGTTTGCCAGCTGATGCAGCGCACTCACACACACACTCACACACACACACACTGTGTTTCTGTACATTCGGCCTTGGCAAAGTTTAAGCCTGCATCAGCAGCAAAACTGCAATGGCAAGTTTATACATGCTGCTTTTCACACTGCCTGTGACTGAGGGGGATGGGAGGTCGGGACAGTTTAAAATCCAGACGCAGCGCTTTCACAGGCCGTGGGCTCATGATTCATCTGAAAACTATGGCGAGCTGTGAGGAGTCCTGCCATGAGACACACTGCACAACACCTGAAGACAGGGAGCGGTTTCAAAACCAACATCAACCTCAGGAACACTATCAGGAGATGAGATGTGCTGACAGCTTGAATGAGGGCAATAACGAGATGTGCTCAGAACAATAAGTGGAAAACACCCAACTACCCTGGAGAGAGTCATGTGTTAGGTGAGGCCAGGCCACCTGAGGTCTGCAGCAGGTTTGTTTTCTGCAGCAGCCTCGTTTCGAATGTGCGAACCTTCCAGGTGAAAATGAAGGACGTTAGCTGTGTTGCAACGTTCACTTTTATCAAACCCTCTTCTGTCTGAGTATTAAGTGCTCCTCAAAAAGTTTTCATACAGCGATGAGACAGGAGCCAACGCTGCAAATAGGTCTCTTGAATAAACAGTGCAAACCTTCTGTCCCGTCAGCAAACTCAGAGAGGCTTTCCTGCTCTTCAGTAACTCTTAATTGATTGAAATGATGAACGATGTAATGATGGATAATCCTGAAGGCCAGGGGAGAGTAAACGGTGCATTTCAGAGAAAACAGAAACAACAAATATCAGTTCCCGGCTTGAAAGTGTGTTAGCCATTAGCTCACCAAACTGAATTCACCAGCAAACCCTGAGGTGAAGGCTGTCTTCCCTTCTTTTGGCTGAGAAGCTTCTTTAAACTAAAGCGTTAAAGACTGGCAGCTATGATCAGTCACTGGTAAAAACAGTGCAAACATAGAAACATGGAGTGAACAATAAAACCAGCAGAAGACGAGACGACATCTCTCACTGGACGATGCTGCTCATGTTAAAAACAATGGGGACCTCTCTGTGGGTTTACTGAATTACTGACGCTATTTTGGTCCAAAGTCTAATCTCGACAGTTTTTATTGAGCCGTTAATTATGGTGGGAGAGGATATAACTCAAGTTTAGCATGTTTCAGTCAGGCTGACTCACTTGTGTCGGGGCGCTGTCTGGTCCCTCCGGAGCATGTGCTCTCAGGTTGATGATGTGGACTTCCTGAGGGAGGCTGGTGGTGCCCCTGCTTGCACAGCCTGACAGGGCGGTGAAGCTCTTCAACGCGGCCTGCACCGGGTGTCCCATCCCCACCGGCAGCAGCTCGCAAGGGCTGCGAAACAACGGCCCTGCAGCGAAGAGAAGAAACCTGTGAGTCCAACGCTTCAGTATGTGCAGGGGTTCAAATGCTGACTGGTTTAGGTATGAGCAGCAGCGGTAAGCTGGCATGAAAATTGACTGTTACATTAGCATGTATATTAGCTTATCTTCGTTATTGAAGTGTATAAAAATATATTTCAAGCGTATATCAAATCTCACGTCTGTCAGGACATCATAATTTGTTTTCATCCCAGCACAGAGTCACTGTAACTGCTAATAATAAGAACAACTGTGTAACACCGTACGCAGTGAAATCTTCATATTTTCTGAGACTCTTCACATACTGTGAAAATCTCATAGTAGAAGTAGAAGATTTTATATATTTAATATGTGTTTATGGAGGTGTATCAGCAAACTGTACAATAGTTCAGTAAATGCAGGCTTTCCTCTGTACAATGTGGCGTCGCTCAGGCTGAGTAACATGTGAGACATAAAGTAAACACACAGCATTCAAGAACAAATCCCTTCAGGTAATTTCAGCCGTTTTTATTTTCCTTGAAAGGCTGAATTTGACCTTCGCTAATCACTTCAGAGGAGAACCAGACGTTACACTGAAGTGCACCAAAGCCTGTAACTATCCATTATCTGCGGCCTTCTGCTGGTCCGATCTGAGGTGAAAACCCGTCAGCATGGTCTCCAGCAGCGATGCAGATCACAGTGTTCGACTCTCATAGTGTGCCATGCTGCACAGGGCGACTCACTGAACAATCAAACCTGCTGAAACAGGCGTGTCGACTGAGCAAAGGGCTCTAAAAAGGTCACATGTCAGAGGGTTTTCCCCCTTATCTCTCCACGAAGCCATATTTCATGTTCTTACACTTTCAGAGTTTCTTTTTTGACTGACAGACTTTAGAAATAAAAAGTCCTTTTAATAAAATAGAATAAAATTAATACAATTCTGAAAATAAAAAATAAGGAAGTGATGACTCGACATAGCAGCTGCAAATATATTATTATTGTTCCAATGATGTCATTTTGGCTGAAGTCCAGTGAGGTGGAGCCTTTTCTCTGCTGTGCTTCTGCGACTTTGAAGATAAACACAAAAAAAATCAGTTGGATCATCCATGAGATTTTAATTTTGGTGCATTCGTGGTGAAAAGGGACATGGACGGACGCTTATTGTCTCTCTGGTAGAAGCTGTCCTCTGTCTGTCTGTCTGCTGTCACTGCACAGTCAGCTGCAGTGAAACCTTCAGTGGCCTGTGAGCGTCTGGACGACTTGTCTTAAACACAGATTCACTTGTTTAGAGGATCGTACGCTTGCTGTTGCATGATTTGGAACTTCCTTTTCACCAGCCGCAAGGTTTCAGGTGGTTAACAAGCTTTGCCATAGCCTGAGATCTTCCTGTGCGAGCCTGCTACAGGTTTGACCCACTTAAATACAGTCGGGGCGCAACCTGCACGTTCACAAGGGCACGGCCATCACACATGAAGTCAGAGTGGCACAAAAACACAGCGCTGATGCTGGAGCGAGGGACCAAACAGCTCTTTTCCATTAGAGAGCGGTGTATCCGAAGAGGACGCCTGAGGCCAGACTTTCTCTCAAGGTCAGGCCTCGTGTTTTACCCCTCAGCCGTGTGCCAGCCGAGGCCCGCTCACATTTCAAACACATCACGCTAAACACGCAGAGGTTGCCAGCAGCAATCAGATGAACATTTGGAAATCATTACAGTCAAAGTGAAAGACAGTTAGATAACAATGTTAAATTCTCCCTGAGTGACTCCGGGAACACAGTGCCTGAGCAGAGGGGTGCAGCGAGGGGGAAAACCTTTTTTTTTACTCAGAACACACAGCTATTGTTTTCTGTTTCTGTGCTGCTCAATAAGCTTATGTTAGTTCATCTTAAAGCCAGAGACCACGTATGGCACAGCTCCCCTCTCCCTGTTGTGAGAAAAACAGAGGCTTTATTGTTACCATATTTGTCTCTTGAGACAAACCCAAGCCCTTGACAGATGTCTCAACCTGGACTTTGTGCCGTCTCTTATTTGTGAATTCACTCCGATCCCAGAGAGACGATCTTTAGACTCTTAGCGGGAGCACTCGTATATTAAAAAATGGCAAGGTCTTGCTGTGGTGATAAAAGGACGGGGGTTAATGGCAAAAACCTGTGGTGCATCAGTATTTCAACCCCCGCCTCACCCCCCCTTCTTCCTCCCAAAGGACCGAAGCCTATTCTCTCCAACCATGTCATCAAGCCTCCCTCCCACAAACACGTCTGAGGGCACTCCAACTCACCCTTTCCCCTCACACATGGAGAATAACAAACAACTGCCAGACAAACAAAGAAAAACGGAGTTCTTTCTGGGAGACTGCCAAAAGATTACAACACATGCTGGCCGATGATTTGATTTTTTTTAATTGTTTGGGGGAGGCATGAGGGGGAAAATGGTACCACATGGATGGAAAAGTAGAGCATTCAAACCTTCACAGTCACCAGAAGATGAACCCTAATGTTCTGGATGATTCCTGCTCCTCTAGTGTCACCAGAATTTCCACCTGAACTCACTAAAACATGAAAATCTTCCTTCAGAGGATGAACCCGTCTTATTTTGAACACTCCATGAACTGCAGATTAAAATTACTCAGAGCAAAATGTCAGTTCAGCACAGAAAATAGTTCCTGACGAGAGAGAAAAGAACCTAATCCTGATTCTTAAGATGCTGCGGTGATTCCTCTGTGCCACAACATATTTAACATTTTCTTTTTAAAAATGCATTAAGTGATGTTTCAGCTGAAACACAACCCTGAGATATTACCACCTTTAACACCAGCAACAGTCTCTTATACGTCCAGCAGAGCTTTTATCTCTGGTTTGTTCTCCACCAACTCCTGATTGAAACGTGTTGCCAGCTGCTGCAGTGCAGGTAGCACACAGAGCGTCGAAAACGGCTGCCTGCTGCGTCCTCTAAGTACACAAGGCCAAAAAAGTCGATCTGTGGGAAGTTAAACCAAAACCATCGGCTGAAAAAGCTCAGCAGAGCCGAGGGGAAGTACAGGTGTGTATGAGAATAGCCCGTGGGTTCATCACTGTGAGCAGTGTCACACGACACGCTTGACACAAGTCACTGACTGCAAATCAATCGATCAGGAGCCGTACGGACTTCCAGTAGCTTCACTGTGAGATAAAATGACCTCTAAACCTTTGAACTGACACAGGACAGCAGACAAAGGGCCTCGTCACTCATGAAGGTGTAGCATATGTGATGAGAGCTCTACTCTCATCACATATGCTACCTCCATCATCCCACAGCCTCCATGGACAGAAAAAATGTTCTTGAGGGAAGAAGAAGCCTGTCCTGCGGCAGCTTTGTGTCTTCTGTCACCTTGTCTGTCTGCCTTCTGTCTCCTCGGCCATCGATGGAGTGCAGAGTACGTCCTGTCCATCTGCTACTACCACTACTGCCTTTTAGCTAGCCGGGCCAAACGCCCACAGCAGACGAATGAGAGAAGCCGTTGTTCAATCTGCCCGGAAAACAAGTCGAGCCTGGGCCCACCAGAGTCTCTGCAAACCGTACCACAAATACCGCCTTAACTAACAGATACGGCAAAATCAGATGGGAAATCTGATACTCCAGCTGCAACAGTAATCTGTAAAACGTATTAAATGCCTGCGGAGAGATGAACTGTATAGAAGATGAATGGCAGAGAATAGAAGCCCAACTATATCCTACAATTAAATATGCAAAAAATCTGCTGTGTCCATCTACAGCCCTCGAACCTCAGCACCAAATTTCTGCAGTAATCTTAGTGTACAACTGTACTGTGGTAAGCTGCAAACTCCAAACCTCAGCAAATTACATGAAAATTGTCTATTACCAAAAGATCTGCAGGCTAATTGCAGTGCACTTTTGGGCTGATACTGTATATTGCATAAAGATGGATGATCCTGTATTTTACCTTCATTATACTGAACATTATCACTCGTTAACATTGATGGGGGGGGGGGGGCCTACTGCTCATAGGACTCTGTGTCAGGCTAAATAAGCAACACATGAGGCTTTAGGGCCAAAGGTATTGACAACACAGTCAGATTCAGATCAGGCTCAACATCTCAACGTCTCATCAATGCACCAGTCCCACCCCCCACCCACAATTCAGCTAAAACTGGGATTTAAGTGTAAAATTTTAACTACTTTACTTAAGTATAAAATAAGCTGAAAGTCCGGTCTGAATGTCTGTAAATGTCTGTTTTCCTTCACATGTTTAGATTCTGGAAAAATGCCTTGTGGAGATTCAACACACTCCTTTCACTGATTCAGATCTGCTCTTTCAGCTTTGCATGCTGGGATTTGTGCCACTGTTTTAACAGGGGAAAGATCTGAAATCTGAAAGAAAAACAAAACAATTCAAAACAATCTGAGCCGCAGCGGGTACCACCCACCAACCCTCCTGCAGCCTGCCATGCTCTGTGCTTCACACGCATACACCGCCGTGCATTGGCAGATCTCACTGTTCGGGGAAAAAGGCTGTTTGTGACACCTGCAGCAAACAAACAAAGGATCTGAAATTCATCAGATTTTATTAGCCGACAGGATCCCTGAAAACATGCTTGTCATCAGCCTCTGTCCAGAACCCTGCAGATTAGTTCAGGACAGATCAAGAAATGGCCATAAAAACATTACATTTGTTCTTGTTAAGACAAAGGAGGACTGTCCTCACTGGAGTCAGCAGACACTTCTGCTCTGTTACAAATGAGGCTTTCAAAGTGGCAGCCATCAAAACTGGCAACTGTGACAAACGTCACAGGTGTAAAAACCACATGCAACAGTCCACAGTTTTGTGGTTTTAGTGCAGAAAGCGAGATGGGAGTTTACCCACTGGAAAAAATTACACACATATCATAAATGTGCCTCTTGACTGTGGGTGGGCACAGGCACAGGAAGTCACATCACTCGAGCTCGAGTTTGCCCAGATCGCTTCAGCTTTGTACTGAGGCTAAAAATATTGGTATTAAAATTGGTAATGACGGCGCAGCAGCCACAATGTAACAGAAACCCTGTAACAACACCACATCTGATCAGGCTTCCTGCGCTGAACAGATGCTGGCCAACGCTCGTACAGGCATCACATCGCAGCCTGGTGTGGGTATCTGAAATACTGAAAGCTTCACTTTAGGTCGGGCACTGGAGAATGAGTTGAAGTGAAGGCGATGAAAACACTCAAAGCAGTAAAAGGAGTTGAAATCACCAAAGCATAACCCCTGAAATTCCACCGGGCGTCTCTGTGACGTCCAATCTGGGATGTGTTGTTCTTCCATCCTCCACAGGGCTGCAAACCCCACCGGGCGCCTTTCAGAGGCAGCGTTTTACCTGTCTGATTATGACGACTTGCTCATGGTCGCTAACTGGTTTCTTCACAGGGTGTTTTATTTTGAAAATTTAACAGCTTCTCTACACCGTTCCAGTATTTGACTTCCTGTCTGACTCCATCTCCTCTGTCCAGATCGACGTTTCAAAAAAAAAAGACTGAGGACTGCAAGCAGCTGAACTGTAAGATCAGAAACTCTAATTCCCGTAACTTCAAATTAAATTAAATCTGCTCCTATTGTGAGTAAACAGAGGCTCTTGACTGGCGTCCCTGCACAGTTGACCAGGCCTCCCCACAGTCTGACTCGTTCTGCACGATGAGTGAAAGACCTGAACATGAAAGACAAACAGTGGTGATGGACGTGCACCTTGAGCCACCTCTTTTTCTCCTAACCACCCTCAGATAAATGTATATTTCTTCAGTTATACCTTTTTGGGGGTATTAGTACTAAATATACAGACTGATTCTAACAGCAACACTGGAGATGGCATGACAAGACCACATGCAACAGGAATTTATTTTCTGTAAAAAGATATTAATTCTGCTCTTTATTATTATTATTTTACATTGTCTACAATGCATTTAGGCTGTGACAGTGTTTGAGGAAAGACAGGAAGTGACCTCAGTAAATCCAAATTACAGGAGGAGAGACTGTATAAATACTCATTTCTGATGTACTCAAACAGTGTGAGGTCCCGGCAGCGATGTCACTGGACATTTTTCACGGCCTTTGGCAGCTGCTTTTGGACTATGACCTCTTTTTTTGATGAAAGTCTCTTTCACATATGTTGTATTTCAGACTATTATAACGTGCGATAAAGTGAAGGTGATTCAAAGTCCTGCTTTCATTTTCACACCTTTCACCAGACGACAAGTTTCTCAAACCGCTGACACTACGCAGACCGCTGCTTGTCCTGCACTTCCTGAAAAAGATGTGTGAACCAGTTATTTTGAAGCAGCAAAACCAGCCACATACTTAAGAGCAATTGCAGAAGCATCAGTGAAATTGGATGAGACAGGAATTACAGGAATTCTGGAGAATGTGAGCAGGAGTTTGGCCGGCTTGGAGCCAGAGAGAAATAACGCTGTGATTAATTTGTAATGCTCCAAAGTACTCTGTGTTTGTACTTTGATGAAATATATCCACATGAGCACTAACATTATGAAGCAAATACTTCACTCCCGTGTAGGCTGAAGTCATATTATCACATATTTCATATTAGTCATGCGGTGTCTGTGATTCCTCCTGCAACATAATGGATGGAGCAGAAATCATTTCAAGGAAGAGCTGAAGAACCAAAGTACTGTTATCAGGATCAGATACGAACAGCATCGACAACATGAAGGTTAGAACTGTTTCACCCGAGCTTTAAAATGTCATAATACAGAAAAATACTGATCACATTTTCTTAAAGCCAAAAGTATTCAGTTCAATATGACACGGGGCAAAGAGAGGCATCAAATCCTCATTATTAAAAACTGAACTTTAAATATTAACATGTTTGCTTAGAAAAACTACTTAAATTATCCAAATAGCTGTTGATTATTTTTGGTTTCCATCTGGTTTCTGTGTCAGTTTCAAAGTTTTGGTCCAAGTTTAAACATACTTCAAGTGATTATCTTTGAATTTCAAAATAAAAGCGTACAAAAGCAGGACCCTCCATAGGTGCACTGACCTATGGAGCCTTCTCCTGTCGTACTACAGATAAATGCTTCTGGTTCCAGAGAACTCACTTTGTTGCCTTCCACACTGCGGCACCGAGCCAAGATTTTGGGTACAGGAAGTGATGTCAGTCCGTGTGCCAGTTAGGGACAAATCTGATATTCCCACAAAGCCATTTCCGAAGATAAACAAACAGAACCTTCCCCCTGTGTGTGTGTGTGTGTGTGTGTGTGTGTGTGTGTGTGTGTGTGTGTACACATCCTCACATGTCCAGTTCCCAGAATCCTTCAGCCAGCAGGCTAACTGTGCTAACTTCTATAGATGCATAAGAAAGTCAAAGCAGAGAAGATTTCCTCGCACATGCTTCGTGAAACAAGGTCACAGCTGCCGATGTGAGCAGAGGACGTCAATAATGAATACAATAAGGCCAATTTAATTACAATAAATACAAAGTAGAGGAACGAGGCCTCTTTGTTTCAATACTTGTCTCCTCTCTACCCCAGATATCCCAGTTCCCATACGAACCACAGGATTAAAAGAATCCTCCGGTCTTCTTTCTTTTGACTGCAGGGCACGATTCCCATGGACCAGGAACCACGCAAACCAGTTTAGGGAATGTAATATTCTGCCTGCCTTTGTTTTCCTAAGGGGCTTTGGACTGAAGAATCACTAGCTCTGCAGTGTTGACATTAGCGCAGCCCACTCACCCCTGAACCTGCAGTCACTACTACAGGAAGTGAGTAAAGCCTTTCATAAGGGTGGTGTAAGTTCACTTCACTGGCCTGCCTATGAAAAGGATTTATCTGTGCACTGAAACATTGGAGGCATAAGAGGAGGAAGCTGGAATGGGATGAAGGGAGGAGGGCAAGGGGGAGCCTGAACTCCATTAGGGAAGTCGTAAACTCCTCCATCAAAGTGTGAAGTCTGAAGTCAGATATCCCACAATCCAGCCTGCAACTTAATATCACCCAAACACGCTTTTTTGGTCGATTCATCGACCACAATCTTGTCAGCTGGCATATAATTGAAAAAGCAGCTAAAAGACGGAAGTTTCAGTGGATTATCTTTTATCTCTGTGGGTGACGTGGAGCAAAATGCAAGTATGGGTATGCAGGCAAAGCCTTCTTCAGTCCTTAAGTACGTTAACAGGTGTTCAGACAATAAATTACATCCATGTGGAAACTTCAGGAACAGTGAAGGCAGTGAATACAAAGGAGAGCAGCGACAGTAAAAACTCATCTCTCTCATTTTTAAGGGCAAAGGTTTGAGAGGGGGCACAATGAAAGAATAAGGAAACGCTCTTTCCTGCATTTATATGGATGCAACCCGACAACCTGAAAAACAGTCTGGACGCTGTGTAAAACAAAATAAAGACATAATTCGGTCATTTACCAACAAACTGTGTTTACTGGCAGTTTTCTGAACTGTTCCTGAAATGAAGAAGCAGATTAAGATGTTGTCTTGTCTTTACCCGTAAAAGCCTGCTGAGGAGTCTGAAGTACTTTTTTCAGCTCTGAGTCGTGTCTGCAGTCTTCCTCTCAGATTCCATCTGATGCTGCCTGACAGGCAAAACCCAGGGAAAACAGGCCCTGCTTTGTAAACACAGAGCTGATCTCATCTGGTAGCTGAACAGTAAGAAGACACTGTCATTTCACTGCTGCAGTGTTTAGATGTAAGGGCATCCGGTTTATTAGTCAGGCACTGATCTAAAACAGCAGACTGTCGCTCATATATTATGTGTTATGAAAGATAAGTAAATCACTTTTCTGTTACTGACATTGAGCCTGGTTATTATTCATCAGCCCTGACAGATGACGTGGGCACCTGTTGGTAAACCATCACCACTAGCTGAAAAAAATACTCAACCAATTACAAGCAGCGCATGAAGCCACGGGCAAACAGAGGAGATGGAAGTGGGTCGATTTCTCTCTACCTCTAAATGCAGACATAAATCAGAGGGCTTTGAGGAGATGGATGACAAGGCTAATTCCCAGAGGAACACAGGAGCCACTGTGTAAAGTGAGACAGCTGGGAGAGACCGAGCATGTGTGCATATGACTAAAGACTTTACTGGCTGTGCTACCGCGGTATGTCTTCACTGATGGGTGCTGACATGTGCTGTCTGGACCTATAATATCAAAGGACAAAAAAGTTGTCAGCACAGTCACGAAACAAGATCTGGCTGTTAGTGTATCTAAAACGTAGCATGTTTAAGACTCGCTGAGAACCACAAACTGGTCCTGGATCAGTACACTGACCGAGTGCTGTTAAGAGCATAAACGTAACGCTACAGATGTCGACTACAACTCTGAAACCGAAAGCAATCACGTTCTATTTGCAAAGTGGCTGTTAATTATAGCCATTAAGAAAAATGTAGTGGAGCAAAAAGTACAATATTCCTCTATGAACTGTAGTCAACCTCGATTCCAAAACAGTCTGGACGCTGTGTAAAACGTAAATAAAAACAGAGTTTACGAACAAACTGTGTTTACTGACAACAGTTTCCTGAAGTGTCCATGTGTTCATCTCCTTCATCCAGTCATGTGTTCACAAAGTGGTGAACCTCGCTCCATCCTCTATGAACGACTGAGCCTTTCCAGGATGCCCCTTTCATACCCAATCATGATGCTCTCACCTGTTACCAATCAGCCTGTTTACCTGTGGAATGTTCCAAACAGGTGTTTTTGGGGCGTTCCACATCTTTCCCAGACTTTAAAACGTGTTGCTGCATCAGATTCACAATAAGCAGATATTTACATATTTTTCAAAAATCCCCCTCTTACCCCTCGAGGGGGGTTGGTGTGTCTTTTTGCTCATGGCCTGGGAGTTTGAGGGTTCTGTGCAGTATCTTAGCTGTTCCTTGGACTGCGCTCTTCTGGACAGAGACCTCAGATGTTGTTCCTGGAATCTGCTGAAGCCTCCCTCCCAGTTTGTGGGTCACTGCCCCCAGTGCTCCGATTACCACTGGTACCACTCAGGATCGCTACGTCTATCACTTCTGTCTTCTGTTGTTTGTCAATCAACGCGATGTCTGCTTGGTTCGCCACCAACATCTTGTCAGTCTGGATCTGGAGGTCCCACAGGATCTTGGCTCAGTCATTCTCCACCATCTTAGGGGGTGTCTTATAGTGTACGATGTGCTGCACTGTCTCACCTTCTCCAGCCTGTCCCTGGGGTCCTGTCTGGTGTGGTAGACCCCTGCCTCTATTCTTGTGCAGCCATGATTAATGCTTCCATGCTGCCTTTCAGTCGCGCCTTTTCCAGAACTGGTAGGATTAAGTGTCTGCAGGTCTCCAGTCAGCCCTACAAGTCTGTGTTTAGGCAAAACAATGCTATGAGCTAAATGCTAACATCAGCTCGCTAACACACTCACAATCACAATGCTAACATACTGATGTTTAGCAGGTATGTTTAAAAGAACTTAACAACAAAAGTCAGTGAAGCTGATGAGGACAAACGTTGAATATATTGTCTTTGTTTTCAGCTGAGTTTATGTCAAAAAGGATTAGCAAGTCATCGCATTCTGCTTTATTTATGTTTTGCACAGCGTCCCAACTATTTTGGAATCAGGGTTGCAGCTAAGAACGTAAAACACATTTCCTCATAATTCTTTGTGATGGCGCATAAACTTGATGAATTACTGTCACTTCCTGAACAGACCAAAACAAGTGAAGGCTCGGTTAGAAATGACATAAAGAGGGTAAATGCTGCTCCAGTAGCACCAACAGTGCAGTGGAGTGATTATACAGCGGTTATGTGGGTAAGGCTTCCACCAGACACGACTTTGTTGAGATACTATAAGTAGGCTGCATCAGTCATCGGCTCGCCCTGCACACTGCAGAAGTGCCTTTTCTGGTTAAACGCGACAATGGAGAAAAAATGTCTGTCCTGCAGCTCCGACGGCATCTTCCTCATCCATCATAGATGCCTGCAAAAGCCGTGTCCTCAGCAGCATTGTGGGGGTTCAGGAGCAGCCGCTTCATCTACATTCACAAAGATTCAAACCCAGTGGGGGGGTGCAGGGGGGTGTGCCCCAGGGTTACGTGTCTTGTCCTACTCGATATCAGCCTCGTTTCATTTGTGCTGGATCATCTTCGTCAGGAACCCTCAAAGTACAACATTTAATTCATCCACCAGCAGTGAGTTGAGTCTGTCAGAGAGGCTGCAGGAAAAGGTCAGCTGAAAGCTCCATGTTGAGTTATTATCCTTAAGTCCGGAAAATCCAAAAGCCCACAGAATGTAAAGAGGTTTGAAAACATGCTGTGGAGCTCACACGATACCGTAAATCACAAAGCACGCGCATTTGAAAGTTTATTAGGTCGACGTTTCATCCACAGCATGTCTCAACTGGATGATATGGACGATAATTATATTATTTCTGGGTATCAAGAAGAGCCAGATTCAGATATCTGCTCCAATCTTATATCCAAGCTGAGAAACACACACCCAGGAAGAATCAACAGATAGGTCTGAGCATGAGGGAAGGACTTAAATCAATAAAACCAAGCACACTGACTGCACAGATGTGTTTTTTTATTTTTGACACTGATCAATTAGCAGCCCGAAAAAGACCTCTTTCATCCTGAGATACTCTCCAAAAACCCTCATCACTCAGATGTGATAACAGGGGCCTTTGGGAAGCAGCAGGCTGCCATCAACAGAAAGCAAAGAGAGAAACAAAGCTGGGCCTTTGTGCCAGCGTGAAGGAGCCCCAGAGGTGAGACGGGCCAAGGCCGACAGCGCTTTCACACCCGCTGGAGGGAGCGACATTCCTCCGGCGTTCTTCATCGCCCGGAGAGGAAGGGCAAAAGATGAAGAATGACCTGTCAGATGCCGTGCTGCCTCGTGTATTAACACGTACAAAGGGCGCTGGCGGGGCCTCTTCACTGGACAGTTAACAAACAGACAGGGTGATGACTAATCGCTTTGTTAGAAGAGTCACCGGACAATAAATAAGCTACGAACAGATTTTCCATGAAAAACAACACACACAGATAGCAGATAAAATAAATGATGTTGAGTGAATGCTGCAAACTTTCAACACAAACATAAGCTACTACATTAACACAGTTTTTTGATTGTTTTTTGCTGTTCAGACGCTTCAAATATTGACAGTCCAGCTGCCATAACACCCTATCGAAGTACTTTTTAAAAAGGTGTACCAGCACTGCAGCTCACGGTCATCCTATTCCTGAAACAACCTGGAACACAACTACTGTCCCTCTGAAATCAACTGCTGAAAAACAATTGGAAAAAGAGCTTTTCCAAGTGAATGTGTTTGTGATCTAACCCAAACGGCTGTTATTTAGGGCAAAGTAAAGGGCCGTCTGTCATTTTTTGGACAGACGCTCCTGTTTTCCAAAGGACTCTTCCAAAATTGGGACATGGTCTTTCAGCAGGACTCATCCGGTGGAAACAGAGTCGGGAAGGTGAGGCCCCAGGAGGGGCCGGTCTGATGAAAGACAACACCTGGAAGCCTTCAGCTAGAATCCCATATTAGGACTGTTTTCTCTGATAAAGACTCACACACTTAAAGTGATTTGGCAACTGAAGACGTCACAGACTCGGACTGCTTATGGAAAAAAAACAAAAAGTACATCTCGACCACGACGGCATGACAGCTTCTGAAGAGAGGGACTCCATTCTTTTACAATTACTCTCCCTTTCTTCAATGAAGTCACTCTCTCTTACTCTTACTCTCCCCGGCCTCAGTGGCTTTTTTTTTTTTCTGTGAAACACAATGGAAAACGCACGATCACCCCAGCTGTCTCCCATTACTGGCTTTGACCAAAATTATTTACACGCCTGCTTACTGGAACTGTGGAGAGAGAGAGCGAGAGGGAAGGGGGCGGGACTCCGTTTACTCCTGCAGATTTACGCAAGTGCTCCTCTTTACGGGAGGCCGACAAGATATGATGGAGCTGGACGAAGATATGAGTCTATCTGTGACGAGCCGCCTGCTGCTGGTCTGCTTTCTGGAGTGTGTGTGCGTGTGCGTGTGTGTGTGTGTGTGTGTGTGTGTGAGTCACAGCAGAGCAGAGCAAATCAAAATAAATATCCCACAATCTAATTTACACACTGCTGTTCATTAAACTGGGTAATAGCATGGTGACCTTTATCCATTAAGGACAAGATATAAAGAGACAGGGCCAGGATGGCTGCCTCCTCCTTGACAGCGTGGTGAGATAAAGGCCTCACCGTGGGGGAGAGCAGCCCTGTAATTAGACACACACGGGACTCCCGTTGCTGTGTAAACATCCCGACCGCTCTGCCTAGCAGCGCACCGCCTCTGTGCTGCGCTGCTCCGGCTCCTCGCATGAATCACAGGGCAACATCTGGTTTGGCGTGCTGGAAGGGGCTTTGTCGGTTTGGCACGCTGTACGTGTGTGGAGTGTGTCGATTTGGACCAGACGACCCACGCCTGCGCCTGCCTCTCTCCGCCCCCTGGCTACCCCACCTCTCAGATTACAGCGGTTGCACAATACGTTTTGGCAGTCCCCCTCTCGCTGGCCCTCAGAAAGCACTGTGGCTATAAAGACGAACCTTTTGCTCAACTGTGGGGGAAAAACATTACAATCACTTCTGGCATCGCAGCGGCTCTCGTCTGCCAAGAGAACGCAGATATGCAGACAGAGTGAAACTACGTATGGACCGTGGATATGAGCACAATTCTTTTTCCGCTTATTGTTGTCCTTAACAGTCCTGTTGTAAGTGACTCTGTGGTTCCACGATGAACAGCTGAAGACAGATTTGCATTAATAGCTCCATCACTCATCAAGCCGGCCCACGAGTACAACAGGAATGACAGGAGGAGAAAGCTTCGCCGATCAGTGATGCTCGTGTGTTCTTCAGCGAGCCACCAGCCCGGCGTCGTGCCTCCAGTACAACCAGCATCCTGCCAGAGCCGTTTCTGGCAAGTGCCTCAAATTAATATCTGGCACTTCTCCTACAAGGCTCTATTTCACGAACTCAGCCCAAACGTCCACGATATATCCTTCACAAAATGACCATTTTGGCAAGCTGAGGACAGGCAACCACAAAACGGTAGTAAGGATACGGAAAGAAAAAGTTATTAACAGCAAAGGGGTGAAGCAGCAGAGCAGGGAGTTGAAATACGGACGTCAAGGTGCTCTCAGTCTGACTTTTAAGAGTTATTGGAGGCCCAGATCCTGGATTGCATTACGCTGAGAGAAGACTCAGTGCAGACTAATCTAAACATTACGTAAGAGCTCTCCTGACAAGTTTAGAGGGCAGATGTGACTGTTTACACAGATGCTGATAGGAGTGATGATAGAAATAGACAGAAGAAGAGAGAGAGAGGTGGAAGATACGCTGAAGTGTTTACAAATGATGAAGAAAGACGATTGGCTTCACACTGACGGTGAAAAAAATAAGTTCATTTGGCCAAATGCAGCTGGAGGAATGTCTTTTAATCTTAAAAATGTGTTTATTGGACCTGCTCGAAAATCAAACGATTGGTGAAGTGGAGAGCATCTGAAGTTTGTCTGTAAATCACCGAGCGCACTCGCTGCCAGCGCACTTTGGAGGAAAAGGGCATTCGGCTGTCTGACTGTAAATATCTGTCCCTTGTGACACGGTGCAACAATGCATCGTGCTGCACGAGGAAGAATTCAGAGGAAAACTTCATACGTGACTTCATTGTGTTGGAGATCCTGGCATTGTGGGAGAAATGATGTTTGCTCTACCAGCAGCTCACACTGACCACGCTGCTATTGTTTGAGTCCAAGTCAGCTCTCTGCAGCGTGGCTCAAGCCTCCACACAAAATAATAACCTATGGTGGCAATTAGACTGAAGGCATGAAAAACACAAACCACATTTTTTTAGAGGGCCAGCCATGGAGCACGCCTCCTGCTGGGAAATCATTCCTGTGTTACCGCGGAAAAACAACACGGGATGCTGCAGATTAAAGCTGGAGAGCGTTCAGGTCCAACGCTGCATGTTGTGAAACCAATCTCTGTAAACAGGACATCTCACAATCTGAAATACAGAAGGGAGGAATGTTGACTGCATTCTCTGTCAGATTATTGCCAACTCGGCAGATTTTTCATCAAACTGCTGAGTGTCGGCCTCGGGGCGGTGAATTGAGTATTTTGGTCAAGTTACCAAGCGACGAAAACCGCCGCTGAATGTTGAAGCCAATGTGGACAAAAGAGCAGCGACAGTTCCTCTAATTACATCTAGTGGCCAAGTCCACAACAACTTGAGACTCCCCCGACTCCCGCCGGAGCAGATATGACCACAACCCGACTTCTCACTAGAAACCCATCATCAGCATTTAGCTGTGCAGCAAGGAACAACAAATCAAATTAAACCTGGAATAAGTACATGTTTTCAACATTTGGATGATCACACTTTCCCACCAGGGCTGTTGAAACCTGATTGGCTAATCTTCCTTCATCATCATTGAATGATTCCCTGAATTTGCCTGAAATCTTCACTTCTACTACGATGGCAAACATTTAATTAACATGAGGCAGTTACATTAAAGCAATAATCTGTGACGTGTTTTGTTTTAGCCACGATAGCAGCAGGAGTCCATGTCTGTCCGTCTGTCCGTCTGACCGTCTGACCATCTGTCCATCAGCACTTTGGCAGAGACTGAAATATCAACACATTTATGATATGGCCATAAAAAATGCTGCAGTTGCTCAGATCCACCAAAAGATGAATTGTAATAACTTTTGTGATCATCAGGCTTTCCATGACGGTCATCACGTCAAACGTTCAATTTGACCAACACTTTGGTTTAAGCCTCAGATTCGTGTCTTAATCCATACAACTGCATTCAATACATGTTCTATACTCTGTGGTACAGATTTTTGCAATTAGCACACAATCAAACTGCAACTTTAGAGGCATTTTAACTTTCTTAACTGCTTTTCCAAATATTTAATGTTCTATTTTCTGGTTGAGGAGATTTTTCTGGAGCTGTCTCCACATTACATTTCAGTTTTCTGCAGCTGAGTGAAGCACCTCACTTTGCACGACACGCTGCCCTGTGGGAAAGTCAAGTGTGTCTGCATCACACCACTGTGCCTCAGGACAACCACACAGCCACTGGTGAGGCTGCAGACTCTTGGCCTCGACTTCCTGTGAGCGTCGGATGCTTCCAGGAGCCTCACAGTCCTATACCAGGTGTTACAAGCATTGCAACTTAGATTTTCAATCTCATGGCCACAGTGTTTGTTTAATGACAAGAGTAACTCCCATGATGCTGTGCTACTTCACAACGTCATGACATTATTATACAGTGTGCATTTAATGGTATAAATCAACAAAAGAGTAACAGAACTGGCACCACTTTTATGAGGAATATTATATGATTGGATCATTTCATGCATCGGTTCTTCAGCACAGTGAGGACAAAGTGAGCCAGAAACAATCTCAGCAATGTGCCGAATGACGGAGAGCAATCTGCAGGAGATGAAGGTGACTGTGACAAAGTAAAGTAGGTGGTAGGAAGTCAAAGATACAAGTTTCAGAACTCTGGGAAACGCTTCATATTTCCAAGAACTTACTGGAGTACAAAAGGTCGTAAGTAATTCCTCAAAGTGAGAGGAACAGCATTTGTTTCATTAGTAGCAAACGGTTCATACGAGATGGGTTGATATGACACACTGATAACACACATACATTTCCTGTATTCACCTTTGCAGCAGTTTACTTGCTTAGTCTCTCTCTCTCTCTCTCTCTCTCTCTCTCTCTCTCTGGTTTGTCAGTTTAACGGCTGTAAATTACTGCGTATTTGGCAGAATCTGAGTCTCATTCCAATCAATCTGACAGATACATGTCGGCCTGCTGAATGTTTGTAGTCTGAGATTGAACTTGTCAGCACTTTCTTAAATGTAAATCCCCCGTGTGCACAATTCTGACAAGCACTGTCTAGAAAGGCATGCTGGGAGAAGTAGTGGAAAATCCCAGTGCATGGGCAAAGTTGTGGTTGTCTGACAGAACAGCACTGCAAGGCATGATGCACAGTCAATATCATTTATTCCCAATGCCAGAGCTGCACAGGTTTGACTTTGACTCCTACCAATTTAATTATCAGCATGGATGTAAACGAACAGCAGTCTTGTGTGTGTGTGTGTGTGTGTGTGTGTGTGTGTGTGTGTGTGTGTGTGTAACTGTATGTGCTAACATGCAGCTGAGCAGCGAGAGAAACTTACCTGCAGATGTCAGGCAGCACATTGCAAGAAGTAACAAGGGAATGGGGGATCTTCTCGCCATTTTGTAATTATCCTGCAGCTTCCAGTATGACGAAGATGAGCAAACAGGCCTTTCTCCCGCTTTTCACAATGGCGTCCCTCTCTACGAAGCAGTCGAGTCCGCTTCAAGCTCCAGCTGCAAAGTGGACAAAAGCAGAGAAAGTCAACCAGTGGACACAGGCCGCGCTGGGCAAGGACAAACAGCAGGGAGCTGAGCTCTGCTTAATATGCGCTGTGCGAGTGATGAGATGAGACAAGAGAGGCAGCCGTTTGGAGAGCAGGGGGATTAATCCAGGAGGGTTAATTGGGGGTCCTGCATGCTTCAGAGCACCGTGATGCACACACCTTCGGGTGCACATGGCCAGTCAGAGTGTGAGCGTAGTGTGCGCCGGCTGACTGGCTCGCTGGGTGTGAAACACTTTGTAACATGCCACAGGTTATTAACACACTTTTACTGAGAGCGTCAGAAAGCAGTAGATGCTCCAGTGGGGTCTTGAGTAAGCAGCTTAGTACCACCATGCTAATCAGCGTGAGCTCGGCCGAAGCTTTAACTTCAGTAATTTAACCTCAAACACTGACCACCGTGATCTGCGTACACGAAGGATGTCCAATTATAATAGAGTTTCTTTTAATCAAGTGAAAATAAAATCATTCAGACTTCTGAAAAATCAAGCAACACTGCATTGAAATTAAAAGATCATTTAAGAAATCAGTAGATATATTTCCTGTTGTTTTGAATTGTCTACGTTAAACCCTGATTCCAAAAAAGTCGGACGCTGCGTAAAACATAAAAACAGAAAGTGATGACTTGCTAATACTAATATGCATAAAATCGACTGAAAATCTGAAACTGAAATCAACTGTTTCACAGACTGGGAAAGTTGTGGAACGCTCCAAAAACACCTGTTTAGAACATTCCACAGGTAAACAGGCTCATTGGTAACAGGTGAGAGGATCATGACTGGGTTTGAAAGGGGCATCGTGGAAAGGCTCAGTGGAGGATGGAGCGAGGTTCACCACCAAAATGTGCATAAAAGCTGCATCACCATTACTGTTTTTATGTCCTTGCACAAAAAGTCTTCACATTTTAGTTGACATTTAACAGTAACATCATTCTCGTGAACCGATGAAATGTAGAAAATTGAGTCCAAGAGTTGCAGGAGGACTTTTAAAAGAAAATTTATCATCTGTATTACACTTGAGCCAAATCCGCTTACAATCCCATTAGTTCATCTGCAGCTATTTGGAATCAAATGCCGTCATGCTCAAAATCATGTGTTTTGCATGACCTGTTTTTCCATATTTATCCATCCATATATTTCTGTTTAACTTGGTTGAAATTTGAGAAAAACAAGCATCATAGTCCAACCAACACTGGATTTGTTTAGTTCAACACCAATACTGACAGTTGGCATCAGATAGAAAGATGTCAAAGCTGTGAGCTGTGAGGATCAGACTGCAGAAGAAGAGGATTTCAGTTTAGGAATCAGATAGGAACACATGCATTCTGGCCAGCATTGACATATTCTTTAAATTAAGGGCCCATCATAAACAAAATAATACAACAGAATCTGGAGAATCGTTTGAAACTGTGCATGTTTGGCTTTGACTAATTCGAGATAGTTACTGGACATGTTTTGCAGCCACAACCAAAACATTTATTTTCGAAAGATGTGGTCCACAGACAAGGTATGCAAACTACTCCTCAGAGCGGTTTCTTTACGACAACAAAGCTGTAACTGTATCTGCAGAGACGGCGCTGTGACAGGAATTGCACTCGTTCACAGTTTAAAGGCGACCAGTTCAGCACCACGTGGAAGAAACAGATGTGTGCCTATCTGGCTCGCGGTGAACCATAGAGGGTGTAGAGGAGGTGATGCACAAAGTACCAAGGTGCATCGCTCTGCTGTGCAAGCAGCTCGCACAGGACAAAGGGCCTTTGACTGTGTGGCAGCTGCAGGGGCTGGAGAGTCATTTTGGAAGATCATGACAAATATTACACTTTCAGCTCGCCAAGGAGAGCCAGTGCCCTCTGTTTGATTTATGCTCCTCCTCGACCTTCATGTCCTCGCTGACTAAACGAAGGTTAACTGTGCTGCGAAGGCTTCTGTGAGGCAGAGACCAAACCGAAGGAAAGCAACATTCAAGACTGAAAGAAAGCAAGAAAGCATCTGACTGCTGGTTAATAACAGGCTGAAGATTTAAAGAGCTGATGTGAAAGAAGTTCTCGTTGTATTGCGAGATCACAGAAAAGGATTTTATCCTAATTTTGGCTTCCTGTTACAGTCAAATTTAGGGCAGCAAAGCTTCCCCGTCTCTAACGTGTTTAGGGTTAGGTAGGTCAGGTTTGACACCAGAAGCTCCGTGCCACGGCGCTGCTTTTGTTGCAGCAACAACTCAAATCACCTCATGTGACTTCTCTTCAACCCTGACCGTCTAAGCCGAGCAACTATTTCACCCAAGGAAGATCTGGAAAGGCCATCAGATCGTGCAGACCCCAGACTGAACGCACTGCACATTACTGAAACCAAGCTACATACTTGTGGTCACTTCAATGTTAAAGGCCTGGCTTATATCTGTGTCATCACGTATGCATACACTGCAGTTAAGTGCTGTTACGTCCACAGGGCATTCTCTATGTTCCCGTAATCACAAAGCCAGAAGTGAAGGCTGAGGCGGTGTCTGTGTTACCTTCTGCATCTGCTGGCACATGACTAAGATGTTTAGTCTTACTAATCTGACTCCAGTTTGCTTCTTAAGTCATCTGGAGGTTCAAGTGATCATATGACCTGATGAACGATCTTAAACGAGCTCCTCTCCTCTTTCAGTGTGAATGTGTGCCGGCTCAGGACGGACAAACCACCAAACCTTACCCTCCTCCCATCACAAAACCAGAGCTCTGAATGACTGATTTTCAGTCTGACTCACAGCCTTATTTGTCACAAAGCTAGAGACCCTGTCCACACACAGAACACCAAAACCATGAGGCTCCAAACACCCTGGACTGAGTTTAGACCCTCATGTCTGTGCATGTTAGCTGACTGAGTCACCAGGCAGAAGGATCTTTCACACATGTATTTATGATCTGCTGGGAAACAAATAATAAATCCAATTTGCAGTCGAAATACATCATGTACGTCACTTCTTAAGTATTTGTGTTGTTGCCCAGTTTCTTGAGTTAGAGCTAAAATAATTAGTCAACTGACTAATCAACTGACAGAAAAGTGAGATCATTCAATCTTTTCTATCATTTTTTTTAGCAATATGCCCAAAGTTTGCTTCTTCCAGCTTCTCGAATGTGAAAATTTGCTGCTTTTCTCTGTTATGCATCATTGTAAAGTGAATACCTTTAGATTTAAGACTGTTGATTGGAGAAATTAAGCAACCTGAAGACATCATCTTTACTGACAGACTGAACAACTCATCAGTTAATCAAGAACAGACCAATTAGTCAAGGAAGAACTAGCACATCTTGCAGCTCATATTGACTGCAGTGTTTCCTCTTCACGTGCCTGGACTGGTCACTCAGACTTGATAACAACTCCACAAACGTGCAGAAATCATCTGAGCTTCCTGTCAGTCCCTCAGTGCAACACATCAGACTGTTGTTAAGAAGTGCTTCTTGATCAAATTGATCTGCACTCAGCTGTTTCTCCAGAGTCCAAACAATCACCAGCCTGATCCTCTGTCACCGCAGCCCTGACTGACACCAGCGCGGGTAAAAACCCAGCAGCTCCCGCTGAACTGCTTCCACTGCGGCTCAAACAAACCCGCTCCTGTTGACTAACATATTGACTGAAGTGCTGGACTCGCGGCTCCATGAAGTCACGTTTCATCCCGGGGGAGCGCCTGGACGCCAGCAGCTGAGCACGCCGGCCTGCGCTCTACCTAAAGGCAACACCTCTGCCAGCGCTGGCCACGCGCGCTGTTTACCTGCGTTCGTTTCTCATGAAACGAGCAAAGCAGCAGAAGAGTGAATCTCAACATGAGTAAGTGTTAGCCTGAAGCTTGCAGGAGAGGAAGCAGGAGAGCTGCATGTCAACGGAGTGAAGACTCAGATGTTCGGCTGGATTCACGGAGGTTAAGAAAGCTGGAAAACGTTTTCGTGAGTGTTCGCAGACGCGCTGCGCAGTGACAGTAGGAACTCTGAGAGAAACAAGAGGTGACTTCCCAAACCCCGGAGCGCACTCACCATGCAGAGTCTCCAGAAAATGTCCAGGCAAACTTGGTTGAAGTCGCTCCGGTGGATGCGGATATCACAGCGGCTCTTCTCCCGGCTGGACATTCACCACATTCCCGTGTTTTTGGGAGAACAGCTGCGGACGAAGGTGACGGACACGATGACAAAGTGAGGATAAACAGCCCGTTCGCTCCGAGTTTGGGACAGTTTCGTCTTGTCTGTCTCCCTTTTACTGAGGCTTCATCTGGGGGAGGGGTTTCAGGGAGGAGGTTGAGCCGTGCGCGACATGGGCTGCTGCAGAGCTTTCCAAAGCGGGGCGCACGGCCTCTTCAGGGGTCCCTGCAAGAGCGACCGGAGGTCCCTCAGTCACTTCTTACTTCTCATAAACATTTAGCTGAGACTGCCTGACTGTGCTGAAACGTTTTCACACTCATTTACAGAGCTCACAGACGTGCAACTCCATACAAAGCTTCCAACCAGTTATCATAGAAGGCGGCCATAGGTCACTGTTATCACATGGGGGCCGTGGAGCGATCTGTATCTGGATGAGGGTTCTTGATGCCAGATTATGGGAATGTCTGGCTAAGCAGGAGTCTTGTTCTACTCACCGATCACCGCACACAGATGTGCCTCAGCTGAGCGCTGCAGCATCTCCTGCAGCAGAGACACTTTAAACATCCTCTTATTGTTGGGTAACAAATGGCACTTAATACTGCATTTAAGTACAAATACATGGTGCTTTTTCCTGACTTGAGTGTTTCCTCAAGTGGATTAAAGCAACCATACGTGTATAATGTAGTCACATCAATAAGATTTGGAATACAGACCTTATACTTGTAGTTTTTACATTGTGGTATTATTTGTTGTACTTACATCAGCCAATTGATCTGAACACTTTTTCCACCACTCGGAGTAACTGACACCTTCACCAACTTCACCAAATACGTTGTACCAGGAAGTTATTTATTGACAGAATTTGTTCTTAATAACAGAAAACTGATCTCAACAAATGCACAAACACAAATTCCATGAAGACGACAGAGGAAAACTTTTCATCTCTGAGCATTTATTGCACACACCACATTACAATGAAATATCCATAATATTGCCTACCGAATGATTTCATATAAATCACATCATGACCCCCAGCTCATCCCCAGGTTTGTGGAATAATGGAGTTTTCATGACCTAGTTATTCTTTTAAGCGGTAATGGGAGAACTTGTTCCAGCATTTCGTGGTCAAATGAAACCATCTCAGGGACTAAAACAGAAAGATGGATTACAAACAGTTTCTAGTGTCTAACTGAGCTGAGGGTATGTGAGCGTGTACAATTTGAATGAAATATTTAGTTTTCATGAGGCAGAGAAACTTTTAAGGCTTTGGAGCTGCATTCGTCAGGTATTATGAATTTCTCCATGCAGTAGTTTAAAATGCTCAAATGGCCAGTAAATATAATCCAACCAGCCAATTTGAAAGCCATGTCTCCATATGGTATTGTTCTGGATTAGGTCATTTGGTTATTTTAATGTTTAGGTAATGTTTGGCTGTGGAGAAAGGAAAGCACTTGCCTGGGTTGTATTACATTTATTTGGCAGACGCTTGCAATAAAAAACAACTTGCAGTAAATTCATTTAAACCTTCACAATAAGAGCACTGAGCCTGTACATGTTTTTGTGCATTATTGCATTTGATATTGAGGCAAAGAGGAGTTGAGATTGTGATCACATCAGCACCAGGACAGTTGTGATGAGGTTCATGAATCACAGTAAACATCAGTTGCGTGTATATAAAGTTTGGGCAGCTCGTGATAAAAGGATGTGGAGAATGTTTTTCGGCTCTCACGGCACATCCTCGTCCACCGGCCCTGAACCTCCATCACAGGCTCTGAACTGTATGCAGAACGAGTTGTGTGTGTGAAATCTGCCGTAGCCTCCTGAACAAACACCGCAGAGCTCTGCTGTGATACCAGACTCCAGCTAAGAGGAGCTGCTGCGTGACTCGATGCAACATACAGTAAATGTCAGCTCGCTGATTTCCCACTAATGAGATGGCACCTGTGACAAGAGGGAAGGAAACTTTTGTTGTGGAAAACACACACGCACACACAAAAACACTCACATGCTGCTTTTGAGGGCTGACAAGGAAACGCTCAAAGGGATCAAATGATTTTACATCTCATACATATGCATTTCTCCCTTAAAGTGTTCCACTTTGTTTATTTACACTGTGTTAGGGTTGTGAATACAGCTGAGAGGACGGGGAATAGAGAGCGTAACCGTGCATCAAAGACACCAGCGATCTGAAGCATCTTCACGTTCTATTAATGTAACGCGAGGCCTTGAGTCTGTGTTGACCTAGTTGATTGCTCTGGCTGTCAGGTCCAACAATGCTCTGTCACAGATATCAAGCTGCACTCAGCACAAATGCCACCAAGTATTACAGCAGGGAAATACAAATGATCTCACTGTTTGGTTGGAGTTTATTTCAGGCAATTAAGATACTGCATTTCTAGACAGTTTCAAGCAGTGAGTGAATGTTTTTTTTTACATGTTAAGCATCTTTTTATTGTTGTTGTACCATAATCAACAAATGTATCAATCAACTTGTCAGCAATGATGCATTAAACTATTAATCTCTCATAATGATTGCGTGATGGAAAGTAAGAAAATCACACTTAGATACGATGATGTGACTATTTGTTGTTCATGTTATGGACATAAAGGTTAATATATAGTATGAAAACTTCAATTTAACTGAACTCTTGATACAAACCAGAATGAAAAAGGAAGGATGGCCATCTGCATAAAGAAACACATTTAGTGATTCTCAGTTTCTGTTATTTACATTTCACCTTTCAAAGGCCAACTCAAAGGATTTTACACGAGGATGAGAAACGCATTGAAACTGCACCGAAGCCACAATGGAGAAGAGAATAAAAATCAAAGCAGAATAAAATGTTTTCATGGAAGTTTAGAGAAGAATCTCAGATATGAAAGCCATTCTTCTTCTTCTTCTTCTTCTTCTTCTTCTTCTTCTTCTTCTTCTTCTTCTTCTTCTTCTTCTGGATGCTCTTATGCTTGAATCTGGATTCAAAAATAAAACCGATATCTCTTAATGAGGTTAACCAGGTGACTGGCAGCATTTCTGCACCGTGCACATTAACTGTGTAAAGCTGTTAATAAAGGGAGGCTGCAGATGTTAACTGATTCTCAGACAGATATAAAGAATGAATGAGTGAATTTAAAAGAAGCAGGATTTTTAATGTGTGTTATATGTACCAACCTGCTTTGTTGGACTGTGTATTTCTTGTCATATGACTGTGAATCTTTTAATGAACAGAACATCCTCTCATCAGTGAGAATCCCCTTGTGTTTGTCTCTGCTCCAGCAGCGTCTTTGGGACACTCTAAATATTTGATTTGGGCAGGGGCTGCTGAGCCGCAGGGCGTTTTCAGATGGCCACACTGAAGCAGGATCTGCTGTCTCATACTTCCCTCAATCACACGACCGCCACAAAACAGGCGAATCCAGCGTTAAAACTGCACTCCAGCTGGCTCTTTGTCCTCTGAATGGACCAGGACAGCTCCTCACATGGTCTCACTTTGATTTAAAATACCTATCAGTAGCAGGAAAGATGAGCTGATTTTCATTGTTGTACAGCGTGTTTTGTAATAGTGGGTTTTATGGCCTAAACCAAAGCAGAAACACATCTGAATTCCATTCAAATGTGGACTCTCCTTTTTTAATTCATTTAAAAACCAAACCACATGCTACTGCACCGCTCCAAACATCTTTACTTATTTGAACGGGCTCCCAATCTTTTACCAGCAGCATATGGGGCACATTAAGGATAAACTTAAACAGAAAAGCCAGTTAATAACTGATCCCTGTGCATGCTGCCGCTGTCTATTTCAGTTTTCCATAGAAACACTCGGTTTTCAAAAATGAGTTCTTAACAATCAGACTTGTGTCTGTCAGCATGTCGCCTGCTCTGCTGAACAAAGTGGGTGCAATGTGTTCACAGATTTAAGCTTTCAAGCACCTTCATGTATGTTGGGTGTAGTTTATAATGCAGCAGTTCACACTTAAATAAAAGGAATAAAACAGCAGTGAGACATGTATCCCACATGACCTACATGCAATGGAACGTGATCATTTGGTAAACACAGATATGGGGCTTCTGTTGCCCTCTTATGGATGATTTATGGTCTGCTCCGTATGTTTCTTATCAGGGAATCTTTGCTGAACGACAACTACAATGCACATATTAATAGTAGCAGCAGCGGTGGACGTTTGATTCTTTACTTACTGTAAGTAAAAGCAGCAATACCCCAATCCAAAAATACTCCATACAGCCATAGTACAGAAGTATTATCAGTGAAGTGTACTTTACAGTATCAAAAGTAAATCCTCACAATGCAGGAAGTGGTCCAGGTCAGTTTTATATGACATATTATTCGGTTAATTATTGCTGATGTGTAAACATGAAAGCAGCATTTTAAAGTTGTAGCTGTTGAAAGTGGAGCTCATTCTAAACTTTATTTACTGTGGGGCTTTTTAATGCTGTTCAAGTCATAAATAAGACATCTGATCATCCTTTTTGAGGCATACTCTACTGAAAACAGCACAGTCAATAGATTTAATGTTTTTCCTCATCAGCTTCATTGACCTCTGTAAATATCTGCTCATTCTGAGTTCATCGTGTACTTGTTGTTGGTGTACTTGTGAAGTACTTCACTTGAGTAAATTCACTTGGCTCCATTCGACCACTGAGCAGTTGTAAGTGCAAACTTAGCTTGTTCCCTCACTTGGTTTGAAGAGTTTATATTTATTCTTTGAAAAACAAATAGCCATTGTTGCTCCTCACATTTGAAACATCAGGGGGCAGATCCTTTTCCTCTATGACCTCCTCCCTACTGAACAAGCTTCCGGTCATTGTCAGGGGAACAGACACTGTGTCAGTATTTATGGTCACATTCAAAGCTCATTGAGGGCATCTGACAGCCTGACATATCGCTCTTTGCTTTCACTTTCTAAATCCTCCTGCACTTACCTGCTTTGCTGTGACACAGCCCGAATATAACTGCAGGATTTTCAGAGGTTTTTGGAGAAACTGTGAATGGCAAAAAGCGTAGAAGAAAGAACATCCCAGAGGAGGACAACATCAGTTATGCTGAGTTAAGAGGACTATCACTGACTCATTGCATTAAAGGGAAAAACATACAGCTTACAGATCATCAGGCTGCAATAAAATGGATTTCAGCACTTCCATTGAACATGCAAAGATGTCCAGGTGTGACAGACTGAATCCTTCATGGCAGAGTCTATACAGCATCACGTTTGCTCTCAGGAGTGAATTCACATTATGTCAATTAACTCTGAAAGTTCTGTACAAAAACTACACAAAACTGCAATTATTACAGTCAATCACTCAAAAACACAGACCACAACATGCTACATGTAGATGCCGCCAAAGCTCCATCTTTTGGAGGATCTTTAAACCCTACATTTTTGCCCATAGCTCCATCTTGTGGACAAAAAGTGTAAATGATTAACAAACGATTTGTCTATTATTATTATTATTATTATTATTATTATTATTAGTAGTAGTAGTAGTAGTAGTAGTAGTAGTAGTAATAGTAGAAGTATCATTGTGAGTACAGAAAAACGTGTGAAACTGAAAACTGTTTTTTCCAACATTTTCTAATCTTTAAAGATATTCATTTGAAAATTTCAAGAGTGAACATGCGTGACATTTATGTTTGTAGTGTGAGTAAAACTGTACCATAGCTTATATCTTTTTGATTCTGGAATCATTATTGTCCATCAGCTAAAATAATTAAATTGATATTCCTTGCCTTCTTTCACAGCTTGGGCTGGGTCAGCAACAATGCGGTTCTGTAAAGTTCATTTCAATATTGAGATATTTTATATTTATCAGAATGTTGTTTCATTGAACCATTATCTTCAAATTTTATTCCATCAATGAAAGTAAAGCGACATAATCGTCTCAGATACTCCTCCCGGACCTCCAGTTCACAGGAAGTAAATGCATGCGTAGTTCACGTTACCTGGTAAAATCCAAATTCACTCTACTCATTTTATTACTCTGCATTCTCTCCATTCTATAGTAGGTAAAAATCATATTAACACGTTCGTGATTATTAACGCTGGTCATACTCATTCTATATTTTCGCAATTTCTGGCTTAAAAGTCCCGGACAAACATCTAATATGGAAGATATATCTCTGAATAAACGTAGGAAAAGTATTTAAGTGTCATACAACGAGTAGTATTTGATCACATGCAAAAGGGAAAGATAACTGTACGATCTGTAACTGTATACTGTACAGCACGTTGTGTTTTTTTTCCTCGTGAAGAAAGGTTGGTGGCGTCTGTGTATTCTGGAAACACAAATGTCCCACTTCTGGGTGAGCACACAAACTCACCGCACCGCCCACATCCCCTCGTTGTGTTCCTGTGTTCACAGACACGTTCCGCCTCCTCTGGAGATCACAGAGACACTGCCTTCCTCAACAGGCAGACTGTTCAACCACTGACATTGTTTACAGGTGCTTTGGTGACTTTGCATTGATCAAGTCAGTATGCTTATCGATCGATAACCCTCCAGGATCCTTCCGGGACACTGAGTAGCCATTTTGTTTGGAACCACTCCACAAACATTTTTACACAATGCTTTTAAAAACCAGGTAGCTACCGTTGCACGTTTGCAGAAGACACGCTGGGTTCATTTTTATGGCATGAAAGAAAATGTTTCGAGCGCCGTTCCCTCAGAAACACGTGTAGGTCGTGTTTTGACCAATCAGTCGTAGAGGCTCGAGCAGTAGGGTATAAATGTCAGGCGGTTGCCGTAGAGACGTCTGCCACTGAAGAGTTGAACGCAAGAGCCTGTGATATCTTGTAAGGTAAAGCTAGCCCGGTAATCCTCACTAAATGCCATGTTTTCCACAGTTAGACCAACGATGGTGCATTTCTGCTAATGTGTGAGGCGTTTGCGAAAACTGGCACAAGTTGGCAAAGAGCCCGTAACGGTAGCGGTAACCGCATCACAACAGCTAATGCTAAGTAGACGTTACAGTTAGCTATGCTAACTGCTTCTTGAAGTCGTTATTGAGAGAAAATACACGTGGTACGTAGTGCTGGCCTTGTTTCGATAGATAAAACATACTTGTACAAATGGCTGAAAGGTGAAATGAATAGTTATGAATGCGGTACCGATTGCCAGTTAGCTAGCGACCAGGCTAAAGTTGCCCCGGAACGTTAGCATTTTCCGGTATTTTTGCTTGTGTTAGCTAATGTGACTGCGTAGGTTACCAAGGCGTCATTCGTGCAGGGCGTCGGAAGAAGGTGAAGCAACAGAAATTTCGAAGCAAATCTCTGACAGTTATAACGCAGCTCCCCTCTCGTTTTTCTCGTAAACGTCCTCTCGGCGCTGTGTCGGTTTGCTAACGCTAAACTGGTCGGTGGGCGTGGTGGTGGCGCCTTCACGTGTTAGCCCGGACACTGTCAACAGTGCAGCATGCAGCCATGCGCTCTGCGGTACAGCACTTTCATCAGCAGGAGATGCCTGTTTACCGCACCTGGCGTGTCTCAGCGTGTCACAGACGTTTAGATTAATATCACAGCTAGCTAAAAGTTTAACGTGCTTAAATTAACTGCGGTGCTCCATTAAAACTAGAGGCAGGTGACGTGATGGTTCGCTTTCATATGTCGTGTAACGTCACAGCCAAAATGCAGCCAGCCTGCAGTCATGGCTGTTACCGTCAGGGTTTAATGGTTAAGACGAAGCTAGATACGTTCTTTAAAGACAGCCTGATGTGTCTTCTGACATGTCTCCATCAGTTTGAAATTCAGATTTTAGGTTATCAGGTTTGTGCTGTCATGTCTGTTTGTGGTTTTGGTAACAGAATTAATCGTTTTGTGTTTCAAAACGATCAAACAGTCAAATTAACGTTAATGTTTCGGGGTGTCCTTAATGAAATACTTACTGTGGAAAGGTCATCTGTTGGGTGGCTGCAAGGCAGCTGCCACAGTTTTTATAATCTCATGTTTAATATTGTATTTAAAGGCAGACATGCTGACCCGCTCCGCACTGAGTGCTGAAGCTTCCTACATCATTACCGCATCCCAGATTAATTTACTTCATAACTGAATTTTCTCGTCTGCTACTGGTTATTTTACATCGTCCAAAGCCTTTCTCTTGACAACTACAAATATTTGAATAATGACAGGTCACTCGCCCAACCAATAATCAGTTAACTCAGATGTTTTCCTTACAGTGATACATAATGCATTAAAACAGTAAGTCAGGACCATTATATGTATGGCAATTACCTGATAAATGACAACAAACAACTGATTATTAGAGGAGTTACTGACTACATGACAAGTAGTTTCATCTGCAGAGTGTCCAAAAAGATGACTATGCTTTGTCAGAATAACGCTTTCTGTATGAAATAACTGCTAACGTCAAATAGCGTATGAGTGACCCCTAAACTTGCCAGTGAATGACAAACTTGTTCCCAGCTCAGTGTGACAGCGAGGCGTAGGAGTGGCTGAAGTGTTGGTGATCTGCTCCTTGATTTTTACTTTGCTCCAACAAAAGGACAAAAATATGATGAATGGCAGATTGATTCATGTATGAAAGTGTTGTCTTCATTTCTTTAAAAAAAATAAATAAAATGGAAATAAGATCCAGAACTTGCAATGTAAATTTATTGGGTTGGGTTTCAAATGAAAATAATTGTGAAATAAAAACATTTCCAGCTTGCACTTTGAGAGAGATCATTTTAAAAGTGGCAAAGATGGCACATCAGTACAAATGTTATTTGGCCCCACTTTTTTGATCCTGCTGGGCTATTTTGGTCATTAGTTTGATATATAGTTCAGTTGCTTTTTGAAATAGGTTGAACAGAAGAACAGACTATTTCATCAGTTTTAAAGCTCTTTTGTTCAGTTTCTAAAAGGCAGGACTGCACTTTCATGACAGGTTTGTTCTCTTAGAACTGAGCAACAAGTTGTACTCGAGTGTACACAAAACGTCCTGAAGGTTATTATGACGCCAGCTTACATGGATACGCAGTGAGATAAACCTTGAGCTCAGCCTGCTTGAACCATTTTTTATGTAATTATATGGCACAGATGGTGTTTATGGGATGTACTGTCTGGTTAAACGGACATGGTGTGTCCTCGTCACCGTGTTATTGCTTTACCTTTTGAAATACTGAAAGTGTTTTCACGTTTGTAGTGGTCCTCTTTTTTCTGAGCTAAAATTCTGAATGGAACAGTTTCAGAGAGATGCTGTAGGTGGCAGTATCACCACGTTTAGCAGGACAAACGCCTCTCCTCAGCATCCACTGTGAGGAACGTTGATATCCAGACACTGTCAGCGATGATCTGAGGTGTCTTTGATATGACACAGGGAGCCATGAGGTGTAAAGTCATCCAGTCATCAATATAATTTGTTCAGCTTAAATCAATAGAGATTTGTTGATAATGCTTGTGTTTTTGGTACTGATGGTTATTTTACTTTACCTCCAGCATCACAGTGTCTTTCTGCCTTTACACCACAGAATCAATGAAACATTGGTTTGAGTGAATAATTAATGCAGTGACTTTTTAAATTAATAGTCCGTAAGTAAGCAATAATGGTTATACTGTAATCAATTTGAGGAGCTATTTTCCCACCATGCCCTGACAGACAGGTGGACACAAGGGCTGACTTTAGGTCAGTTATTAAAGGGCATTATAACACAGTATGGGTATACAGATGATCACATTCTGCCTGCTGACTCATTGATCCTCAGTCTTTCATTGATATCAGGGTTAGGATCTGATCATGTCTTATGAGAGATAAGTCCAGTTTTACATTCGATGGAACAGATGGGATAGTTGCTCTGTTAGTGTTGAAGCTTGACTTTTTAATTTTAAACTTAAGACAGTATCTGACCAGTCACGATAAATCTCTAACAAGGTGTTGAAGCCTTCACATAACAGCAGGTGTTATTCTATATTTTTGTTTTTGTCAATAAATCCAATGAAAAGACTAAAACTGAGTTTTCTGACCTCCCCACCCCGTGGTGCTCGCCCACAGTCATACTCCTACTTAAAAGCTGGAAAAGAAACGGGTCAAAAATTACACTTTTACTTTGAGTAATTTCAGACAACATGTGTGAGTTGCATCAATTAATTGTTGGTTTTGGTTGTGTTGTGGTATGTTTGAAAATCTGGAATATTTCCAGGCTTTTGATGCACATGTTATGTTTAAGGCCAGAGGGGATTCTGTGGAAGCAATGTGAATGTCCTTATTAGCACAGTCACATTAACTGTAAATGCTTGTTTATGAGTGTTAAAGGGGGCTTGTAGGAAAAAGTTGCCTCAGGCCTTTTGTGGCTCCAGAGGCAGCTGTGTGAAATCAGATAAACTGCCTCAAGTGCTGAAACTTAAGTGAGTGTTTGCTGAGGCTGAAGACTGCGAGTCTGAAAATGATAAGATTTAAAGAAGTTATCTGGAGGCTACATTAGCCACAGCTAGCATAATCCATGCATTTGCGTTGTGGGTTAAAGTAGGCAGTAGGTTAAAGGATGTCAGATGTGAGGCATGAAGGCAGAAGAGAAAGGTCATAGATGTGATATTAAGAAGTGACTGTGACTGAATTACTTCATTTGTATTTACATTTTTACTGAAGCACTGCAAACCGCTCTTCACTCCTTGTTTAGGAAAACGTGTGATGAGCACTAAGTTGCAGCAAAACATACTACTGACAGTTTCCCCCTTCATGGCCTTTGGACAGCACAATGTCTGATGTGAAAGTGTGGCCCAGTGGAAATCCTCCTCCGCCAGAGGTCATCAATCCCAAGAAGCCTGGACGCGTAACCAATCAGCTGCAGTATCTGGAGAAGGTGGTGATCAAAGCGTTGTGGAGGCATCACTTTTCGTGGCCCTTTCGTCAGCCAGTTGATGCAGTGGCACTGTGTCTCCCAGTAAGTCGTAAAAATTGGCCCAATTCACGACAACATTCCAGTGTTTGAGCCTGAAGTTAGGTGGATCCAGCAGACTGTCTGTGACTGTGATGTATTCACGACAGTGTCTTTGGTGTCTTTCAGGATTATTATACAATTATTACAAATCCTATGGATCTGAGCACAATCAACAAACGTCTTAAGAACAAATATTACTGGCAAGCAATTGAGTGTATACAAGACTTCAACACCATGTTCACCAACTGCTACGTGTACAATCGGGTAAGATTCTCTGCAGGTCAGACTGTCTTGTCATATTGAGTGTTTTTATTTGATTACCGTGTACCGCTGTATATTTTCTTTTCACAGCCTGGAGATGACATCGTTTTTATGGCACAGACCCTGGAGAAGCTTTTTTTGCAGAAATTGTCCCAGATGCCTCAAGAAGAGTGTGAAGATACATCAATCACTGCAAAGGAACCAGTGAAAGGCAGAAAGAAGAGTGCAGGTATCCTGCACAGCAGCAGTCCCTTAAGATGATGTTGTGGAAGAACTACGTCATTAATGCATAACTGGATTTTAACTATGACCATGAAATACCCAAACACCCCCAAGTGTTGCCATGTTAGAACTATGCAGTAACGTCCTCGGCTCATTTGACCCTTTTTAAAAGTGTATCTGACTCTTGTGCATGTGTTCGCTTCACCTCCTGTCATGCAGGTGCAATAAAGCAGAGGTCCCTGGTGTCAGAAGTCATTCTCCAGCAGACAGTCACAGTCATTCCTCCTGATGCGCCTCAGTTCATCCCACCCATCCCGCTCTCTGCACACATCGATGCAACAGTGAGTATTTCATTGGTCTGCATGCAACTTGCACTGTAAACACACTGACTTTAAATCATGAAATTAAGGGTCTTTAAGAGTGTGAAACATGTAGGAAATGGCGAGTTTATGATTTGGTTCTGGTTTGTTTTGTCATAAATTACATTTTTATTTTAACGAATGTTTTCATGTTTGAGTCGAATACGTTAGCTGTAGCTGACGTTAACTAACGTTAACTCCCTGCAGACAGCACAGCCTGTGTTTGGGCTTTGAGCTGAAAATGTCAAAATGCTAAACCAACTCTAAATTCTTCCTCCGTGTTTTATTTGTTGTGATTGACTGTTTTCTGATTATTCAGATTAAAAAAGGATTAAAACGGAAAGCAGACCCCACTCCCTCCACCACCTCTGTGGTCACCAGCAGTGAGGTTTCCCCTGCTGTGGATCATTCAGCACCTTGTACGTTATTGTCCAGGAGAGGCAGCGGAAGGCCCATCAAACCCCCTAAGAAAGACCTGCCTGCCTTTGAGACCAAGAGGGTCAGACTGTCTGAGCAGCTCCGGCACTGCAATGATATCGTGAAGGAAATGCTTTCAAAGAGACACTATGCGTACGCGTGGCCCTTTTACGCCCCTGTCGACGTGGTTGCTTTGGGCTTGCACGACTACCATGACATCATCAAGCAGCCGATGGACCTGAGCACCATCAGGGTGAGATGATTAGGATGGTGCTGATCGACTGGGGAGTATAACATTATTTTCAATAATTTCACATCAGTTTTTGTGACATGAAGTGTTGTTTCTTAGAAAAAAATGGACCAACGAGAGTATGCCAATGCAAAGGAGTTTGCTGCTGATGTCCGACTGATGTTCTCCAACTGTTACAAATACAATCCACCGTCGCACGAGGTGGTCTACATGGCAAGAAAACTGCAGGTATCTGATTTTTATTTTTATTTATTTATTTATTTTTTAAAGATACCATGTGGAGCCGAAACACATTGTGAGTATCCTTAAAGCTGCAGTAGGTAAGATGGAGAAGAGAGCAGACTTAGCCTGAAAATTTGAACCAACACAAGTTCCACGTCGTGTGTGACTAGTGATTGACAGACACTCCCTCAGACACTCCTCTGGCTCTGATTGGTTGTTTTGTGTCGGACGTGGTGGATTCTTGCAAATCGCAGAAGGAGCAGCAGGAGCTGTTTTTTTTTTTCACAGATTACGTGTTTCATGTACTGCTGTCTGGGCATAGAGACAGTTTTAGTAAATATGACAAAAATTTACTTTTCTACAAGTTACCTACTGCAGCTTTAAAGCCCCACAAACGTGCTGAACGTATTTCGCTCTTCATGAAACATTAACAGACATGATTTCATTTTGTTTAAATTGTTGAAATCCGCGTTTGCTAACAGCTCCTCTGTTAGCGCATTGCTACATTTCTTGACACGTTACCACAACTAACTCTTCATCAGTGAAATAGTGTGAAATCATTTGCAGGACTGTGCTGAACTAAAAAACAACATGGAATTATTAAGAAAGAAAATGCAGTAGTGCTTGTAGCAGTACTAGTAGCAGTAGCAGCAGTAGTAGTAGTAGTAGTAGTAGTAGTAGTAGTAGCAGTAGTAAGGATGCCCTGATACAAACTTCCATTCTGACATTTTCCTTTATGCAGCTGCACTTGCACACTTGGTCTAAAGTAGGCTCACATTAACAAGTCTAATGTAGACGTATTTGACAGTTGTTGACAGTGTGTCATAGCTTTAGTCGTTGTCTATGATGTTTGAATGGCGTAGTTTTTTGTATTTAACATAATATCCATTGACAGAGGAATATCGGTGTAACGGTTGCAGCAGGGAGGTTTCCGCAGCCTCTGTATCCTCAGCATGAACTGAATGCAGAAGTTTAAATGCTGTTTACAGCCAACAGGAGCTCTTCACAGGCGCGGTGCAGCTGTGAAATGTTGCTAAAATAGTGACAGTTTTTGTGGGGAAAGTGTCTCTTTGCCTGCGGATGCATGCTGTGAATATGGGCTTCATTTAGTGAATGTGGTCACAGCTTAGCGAGGGGTTACAACCAAGAAGGATCCGACGTGGATTAGGCTTTCTAAAACCAGTACTGCTATATTACATAATGCATTAACAGATCTGTGTAATTACTCTGTTGAAGCATTCGTGTCACTATTTTATTTACTGTTCCCACTGAAGAAAAACATTTCTGTTTGTGTCCACAGGAAGTCTTCGAGACCCGGTATCTGAAGGTTCCCCAACAAGCCGAGGATTGTTCCACGTCTCATCAGCGAGGTGACAAGAGAAAAGGAAGCCTGTCGACCTCCGCGAGCTCTGGAAGTGAAAGCTCGTCAGAGGCCGAGAGTTCGTCAGAGGTGGCCACGCAGCTGGCCAATCTGGAGGAGCGGGTTGGTATATGCACGACAGTGACTGTGCAAACGGCTTTTGAGAAGATGTTCACTTGAGTGCATTTGACCTAACTGTCTCATTCATGGCTGGCCTTTCAGCTGAAGGCCGTCAGTGAGCAGCTGAAGAAACTTACCCAGGAGCCCCTGATGAAACCAAAGAAGAGGGACAAGTTGAAAAAGGAGAAAAGAGCCAAAGAAAAGGATATCGCTAGACTAAAGAACAAATTCTCCAAATGCAAATCTGTTGTAGAGAAAATGGCCAAAAACAAGAGCTCTACTTTGAAGTGAGCCCCATTTGCTCTTTTAACATGGTTTATTTTATTCTTCTTATATTTCTATACTTTATTCCAAATCATGTACTATGGCTAACTTTTAGATGTTTTGTATGCATGTCCACAAATGGCAACAGACACAATATTAATGGGGCCTTACCTCTGAAATGTGAGGATGAGGTCCCATCAACACCAGTGACTTACCAGGAGAAGAAGCAGCTGAAATGGGACATTGACAAGCTCCCTGGTGACAAACTGGGCACGTTGGTGAGCATCATTCATGCCCGGGAGTCCTGTCTGCGACACTCCACTCTGGAGGACATTGAGGTTGACTTCGAGGTGCTGAAGCCGTCCACACTGAGAGCCCTGCAGAGGTTTGTTGCGGCTTGTATGAAGAAGAAGACCGTCGGCAGTAAGTGCAGCTCAGTCCTGCAGCTTTTAAAAAATCAGCTCCTCTGCTTCTCCTTACTTCTCTTTGCAGTGACAATAAAGAGTTCATCTCCTCTGTCCTGCAGAAAAAAAGCCGGTGAAGCCCACAGGAGGGATGCAAACTGCAAAGGATGCTGGGAAATCTCAAGTTGCCAATAAAGAGCGGCACCTGATTAAGAAAAAAAAGCCAGTAGGTAAGAGCTGAATTTGACTAACAGTGTAATCATCAGTTATTTTTCCACGTGTGAGACGCTGGGTGTAAAAAATGAGAGTTTTTTTCATTAACAGTGAAAGCGAAGCCGTCTCCTGACCTCAGCTACCCTTCATGCCTCAGTGACGGCGGCAGCAGCTCATCATGCAGCTCTGACAGCAGCAGCAGCAGCAGCAGCAGTCCCTCCAGCCCTTCTGACAGCAGTGACTCTGAATCAGGTTAGCTGCTCTCCCCGAGCTCTCTCTGCTCACCCCCCCTTGTTTTACCTTGCTGCTGAAATACGAGCTAATACATGGGCACAGTTCACCTGGGGGCTGACTGCTACACCCCAAACCCCGTTTCTTTGGGTTGCACAGCAGATATTAAATCGTCTGATATTTTTGCAGATTCAACAGGTGTTTGCACCTTTAGTAATCTGTCTTCACGGAGGAGGCGCACACATCTGTGGGCCGATGTGAACGCAGGGGATGATTACAGCGAGCAAGAACAGTTTCAGTGTGCTGAGATTGAACCGTGACGTCATACTTAAATGTCTCACATGACTGAAGGGAAACGTCATGAAATGTTTTATTGAGACAGTTTTGGAGAAGAAGGTCTGACGCTCGACTCCGCAGACTGAACTTCTAATGTGTGTTTCTTTCAGTGCCAAAAACAAAGAAGCAGAAAAGTAAAGACTCCTGCCAGAAGGTTAGGACGAAGGTAAAAGCATTCAGTGTCTGCTTCCTGTCATCACCTGATTCACGGTCACATGACCTCGCTGCTCACCATGAAACTGAGAGTGCGATTTCTTTTTAAGTCAAAGGTGACTCGTGCTGCCGGCTGTAAGCAGATATCAGAGACTAAAGATTTGACGAAAGCCTCAGTCAAGCCTTGTCAGCCTCCTCCTGCTGTGCAGTCCTCAGCAGCACAAACCAAAGGCCACCCGACAGCCCATAATACAGACCAGGCCTGTGAGGAGCCGGCTTTGTCACCTCCAGGTACTGCTTACATTTATCCTTTTTGTGTTTTAACTACAGGGAAGTCAGATTTGTCACGAAGTGCAGATTGATTTGGCTTCTTCTCCTTCTGTGCCGGCTTTTTGTTTCAGTCCCTCTGAGAGCATCGACGCCTCCCAAAAACCCTGAGCTCAGCTTCTTTAGCTAACAGCTCATTGAGATTCCTTATTCCTCCCTCACTAACAGTGGCTCCACATCCTGAATAGTCCAGATACATCCGGTGAACCTTCCTCTGTTCCTCTTTAATTCCCCCAGATGCTCAGTGTCCTTCGGAGACGAGACGCTCTCAGTTCTAAACGGGCTGAACGGGACAGTATGGTCGCTTTCACTGTGCTCTAACGCCTGCTGGATGTTTGTCTGAATGCACAGTCGCTCCTGGCCTCTCACATGGTTACGATGTGTCCTGTTTGTCAGATTTGTCTGCCCTTTTGTCCCCCATGGCGTCTCCAGGAGTTTTGCTGGACTGGGCCGCTGCCAGATTCGAGGTACTTCTGATGAACACTCCAAAAGCACAACTTCGACAGTTAAAAGGCAACTTTTAAATCTCGTGACACACTTGTTGTCATCTCTGAACCGTTTCTTTAAACGACCCGTGTAGCAATAAGATCACACAGCTCAGTTTATTGATCCTTAAAGGTTCATTTAAGGCCTCACTGTTGATCACTTTGCAGTGTGATTTAAAGCTCCAGTGTGTAGGATTTAGGACGACCTAATGGCCAAAATGGAAAATGATCGTCATAATCATGTTTTTGTTGCTGTTGAATCACCTGAAACTCAGAATCAGTGTGCTTTGGTAACCTTAGAACGAGCTCTTTATATATGAAGAGAGGGCGGGTCCTCTTCCTCTTCCTCTTCTTTGACCCATCGGTTTAATTACAGAGTCGACTCATAATCGAAGGAGGAGTATTAAATGTTAAAACTAAATCTGGCTTGTCACCAGGGTCCAGTGCTGTCCCCTCTGAGGGACAGTCCACTGCAGTCCAAAGAGGAGACAGGTAAGTCACTGGAAGACGCTCACATCACTGAAAAATGACTTATACTCCAGCAGAACACTTGTTTTTAAGTGATTACGCCAGATTTCAGATACCCTGAGGATTTTCCCGACGGTCCGCTGACTCATGTGCCTCAAACCAACACAGCAAGTAAATCCCCTGAAGAAGAAAAACCACAGATTCCCAGAAAGGTTGGCGTCTTTTAACTGAGTTTACTGTTAACAGAAGGGGAGTGTAAGAGCTTTTTCCTGATGTGTTGAAGAATAATTCTGCCGCTCGCACCAACAAGGATCCATTTTAAACTGATCTGAGGTGACACGTTTTAATATGAAACTCCACGAAGATCTTTGATTTGAAGATTAATACATGTTCAGAAAGATAGAGACAAAAATAAAAGAATATTTATTTTTTCAACACAGAACTTTTAGAAATGAAAACACAGACAAACTTTGATTTGAAAAGGTGATTATGCTTAATATTAATTCCAGACCTACATCTTGCAGTTTGTTTCCACCAGGGGGCATCAGAGTATCATCCATAACAACATCTGATGTTTTTCTGCCCTCTAGAGGCCAAAAATCAGAGACTGCAGCTTTAAAGTTGATGCTAGTCGGTGCAGCCACCTCTCATTTGAAATGAGCTGAACGTGGAACTTTGTCTCGTTTAGGACGTAGTTCTGAAAAATGCTGAGTCCTGGGCGAGACTGGTGAGGCAGTCAGTCACGCCAGCTGCAATCAAGTCCTCGAAGGAAAGCTTCCAGCAGTTCCGAAAGGCGGCCATAGAAAAGGAAGAACGTGAGAAAGCACTGAAGAAGAAACAGGTGGAGGGAAACAAGGAGAGCAGGTACTCAGTGTATATTCAGCCTGTTTATTTCATTTTGCTGCCACGAGACTACAGTGTTCAGCATAAGTCAGGGTGTCCAAATCCCAGTTTTTGAGAGGATGCCAATTTTTCCAAGGATTATTTCCCTGTAAACTCTCAATGGTTGATTTTAAAGAGATGCTTCCAAATAACTCGGACTCTCTCCTGCTAGTTTACCAGACTCGTGTAAAGCAGAAGCAAATCCACAACCCGTGAAAGAGGATCCTGATTCACCAGAGAGCGTTTGCACAGAGGCCGACTTAGACGCTAAAGAAACTGAGCAGCCGCCACCAACGTCCCCCACAGAAACACAACCTGTGAGCACACAGTGCTCGGTGGACAGGGAGCGAGAGATGGCCCGAAAAAAGGAGCAGGAGCGTCGCAGGCGAGAGGCCGTGAGTACCCTCACCCATGTGTTGGTGTCAGATCGTTCTCTCCTCGGTGAGAAGGCCTTAACCTCTCTGTGGTTTATTGTCTCTTCAGATGTCTGGCATTGACATGACGATGCAGCGGGACATCATGACTACATTTGAGCTTAACCTGGACTAGAAAGAAACCTGGATTAACCTGTTGGGTCTTTCTCAGGCACAAACGACAGCTTCACATCAGCCTTACGTCTGTTCTGGAGACTTGAAAATAAAACGTTAGCTGTGAAATCGACGTTCAGTGAAACGTAAACGGGTCTCGCCCTCGATTCTCATTGGGTTGCTGAACGTCGCCGCTGAATCGCACTTGAATATGAGATGTTTGGGGTGAAGCAGGATCAGAGTTCAAACCTGAATCACGTCTTTTGTGCATGTTTGTTCTGTTTTCACATTCAGACGCCGACAGCTGTTCATGACTCCCTGACAGCTGTGGTTGAAGTGCCACCTTGTTGTCTCGTTTGCTGACGTGTGCAGTGTCGTGTAGCTCTCCTGTCGACTCCACTGGATGAACCCCGTTTTCCCGCACGCAGAGATAATGATAACACTGGTTTGTACGTATACGTCACATGCACGCATGACTTTTTCTTTCAAAAACATGCAGGCACAGAAGAACATGAACATTTTGAACGAAGTTTGGTCGATCCACGCCAAAGCTTGAAAATGCCCTCGTTGTGTTGACTGGACACGCTCTGCACTTTGTCGTTCACACGGTTCCGGCTGTTCCAAAGCTGTTTTTGGAGATATCAACATATTCTGTATGTTACAGTTTGTATAAGCTAAAATAAATTTCTTTTGTTTTGTACTCAGAATAATAAAGCTATTTTCACTAAGCGATCTGCATCCCTTCGTCTCTACATCTTAGAATGGAAGTCTGCTGCAAAGTGCATCATTTCATGTGGCCGTGTTGAGTGACAGCTGGCCGCTTGGTTTCAGCAGTCAGGCTTCATTTGTCCCGCCTCAGCTCCACCCACGCTCCACCTCTCTGTGGGTTAGCAGAACAGAAACCTATTGGTGATGGAGACTATGCCCACATAGAGCACATGTATGATTTGACTTTGGTGCCCCCCAGTGGTCGACGGATGCTCAGGCTGTCAGCAGTTTGTCAGCCTGTGTGTGATTCGTTTGAATCGTTTAAAAGTCTCCTCCCACCTCCAGTGACAACAGAATAGAAATAATAAAGAAGAAATATAACAAATGTTGAATTGGGTGAGTATAAAGACATTAATAAGACCAAGTTTGGTGTCCTTTCTATGTGGTGATTATGACAATAGCAGGCAGCACAAAGGAATTGAGAAAACTAAAAACTAGTGAAGGTAAAGCGAAGAGCAAAGCACATTTTTTTAAACTGTAATTAATTTCTGCACTGATTAAATAGATAAACGACTAATTAAAGGAAAAGTACAAAGCCTTAGATTTCTTTCCTATGAACCATTTTAATTATTTAGGAAACGTTATCAGTTATTCATGAGCTCAGTTGTATTTTGTCATCTCCGGGGCTCCATATTTCGGTGCTGAGCAGCAGCCAAAGGTCTTAATCTGTTCCATATCCAGGCGCATGAGGGATTAGGCTAATCTGGCCTTGCTCAGCTCATTATGCGCTTCACATTGTCTCGAGTTGTGTTTTGTAGCCAAATAATTGAGCTGCTCGTCCTGCCTGGTGAAAACACACCTGTGACCGCATCACAGCTCGTTCACTCATCCACGCCCTGCCCGGTCAGCCCTCCTGATGACAGACAGGGCGATGACGGCCGAAACTGATCATGTCTCATTGATTAAGGGCGGAATCATTGAACACGTGCGCGCCGTCTTCAGGTGATGTTGTTGCCATAACAGCAGCGTGCAGCGCCGGTGCTCTGCAGTGATTTGCGGGCTTCCTCTCCGCCTGACGGCGCCTCTCAGCTGCGCAGAAATCACTGCGAAGCTCTGCGTCGGCTGGCTCATTGCTTCATTTCGGACTTGCCTTGTATAGTCAACAACACCGTCTCCTGCTAAACAAGCGCTGCTGTCACACGCAAGCGTGAAATCTGACGTGATGCTCTCGCCACCGTCCCATTCAGCCGTTTGTTGGGATCCTCCCTTCAGACAGTCGTGCGTATGCGCTGGTAACGACACAGCGGCGCTGTCAGAGCAGTATTTAAGCAGAAAGCAGCGACTGACAGAGAGAAATCAATAGGTAACTTGATCTGGATTGATTTCCTGCGGCAATGTAAAGATGGCGAGAGTGCTCCACAACTTGCTGTTATTTCTCTTTAGACTTGCGCTGAAAATCAGAGTTCTGGCTTACTGGTCGCTGATATACGGTTATTGTGCTCTCTGCACCGTCGTAGCCCTGCTGAAACTTTGGTGGAACATCATCTTAAGGCCGACAGCGACCTTCCAATGGGTGATTCGTGAAACTCCCCCGGCTTGTCTGAATGACACGTCCTTGGGAACCCACTGTTATGTTCGGATCAAGGTAAGACGCGCGCGCACACGCATGCACATGGACGTGAAAGGTGTCTGGTCTCTGCAAAGGGGAGAAGCCCTTTGTGTGTGTGTGTCTTTCGAGCTCTACGCTCAGGTGTAAACGGCTGCAGCAGCTCGCTCTGTGGCGTCGTGAGGACACAAACAGGCCTGATGTTTGGGCAGATCATGAGGCGTCTGTTTGGCTTTGGAGACGTTTCTCGGTGGAATCGCGGGTTGCGCTCAGGTGGTGCTGAAAAAACAGCTCCTCCGCCTCACGTCTCAGCATGCAGGGTGTCAGCCAGCCCCCCACCGACAACCTCTGTGTGCAACATTATGTAATTAAAGACCAAAGCAGGTCCGTCACAAAAAGCCACTGAAAGCACAGCCTGGTGTCTCTGCTGTAAGACACAATTCACAGGAAGGGAGCGACGTGACAGGATGAACGGTTCCCAGCAAAAGTTCTGCATCTAAAATCTAAGCTAAAGAAACGTATCAGCAATAAGTACTTTAAGTAATACAACTACTGCATACTCTGTTGTTGGGCAGCAGTACTGCATCAGATTTACAACAGTTGGTACATGCGGTGCAGTCAAAAGTGCAAAATTTCCTCCTAAAATGTTGCCAAGTAGAAGAACATAGCAGCAGAAAATGGAAATAATCAACTAATATGCAAGTACTTGAGTAAATATACTTAGTTACATTCCAGCACTGGCTTATTATAAGAAGGCAAAGCCTTGTTTTCATGCAGGAACATTCAAGCATCCTTGCAGAGGCAGTAAATCTCATTCAGCCTGTGTTTGATTCCATGTCAGCATCGTTCATGATGCTGATGAAACTGAGACAGAGATGACCTGAAACAAAACGTGAAAGAAGAAACAGCACAGTCAGACGAGAGCAGACAGCAGATGTGTGTCCGTTCACGCTGAGACCTTCTGTATCTGCAGTGTGAACAGCTGCCTCTGTGGAAACGTCCACGCAGGCTGAAATAAGTGCAGCCAATGTGACACAAGTACGATTTAGAAACAGTCATTTAAGCAGCTGAAATAAACTGTTGATGCAGCCGTTCTCAGCGCATGAGCTCATAAATAAACACACACCATTAAGTCGCAGCAGAGTCTATATGCTTTATGATATTATCAGCAAAGAGACGTCAAATCTGAGCACGTTTACAGCCAGATGAATAACCACCGCTTAGACCGGAGGTTCATTTCCATCTGCTGAAATAAATAAGAAAATCCATCACTGAGAGAGCAGAAAGTGAGATGAAGACTCATTTCCAACACAGCTGAACAATGTGAGCGGAAAACCAGAACTACATCAGTGTTTCCTCGAAATGAACATCCACATCAGAACACACAAATATAATAAATACAGCATATTAGCTCGAGTGGAACTGTGTGTGTCAAACACACACATTCAGGCCGATGCTGCACACATGATGCAGCCTCTGAGCCTGCAGCTCGCATACAAAGAGCGATGTGGGAACTGGAAACCTGAAGCTCACAAACACTGAGGATGAACTTCACAGTGAGCGAGAAGATGCCATGAGTCCAGCAGCTCAGTGTCTGAACCGAAAGATATTTGCATATTCATAGATTCTGGGGTGTTTTTAATTAGGGATTCGTGTCATTTTAAGGACTTTCATCCAGTTTGTTGAATGTTTTGTGTCAAAATTTCATCAGCCTCAAATTATGGCTCAAAGCAGGATGTTTTTACAAGAGTTTGTGATGCACTGATTCACATTTATGCGTTCATGTAGCAGCAGATGAGCTGTTCCTGCACTGTTTTCAGTGATTTAAAAGTTCTGCAGCTGAATGTCCGTACAGCATGTAAATGTCTTTGTGTCCTCTGTCCACGCAGGAGTCTGGCCTCAGGTTTCACTATGTGGCTGCCGGAGAGCGAGGGAAGCCGCTCATGCTGTTTTTACACGGTTTCCCTGAGTTCTGGTAGGTCAAAGGGGAATCAGGGGTGGGGGTGGGGGTGGGGGTGGGGGGCTGCAGTAACAGCGTTAGCTCCACTGCACTCAGCAGCAGCAGAAACACAGCTGTAAGATAACGCTTGTTCGGACGCTTGATGTTTCGTCACACGGGTCACCTCTCTAAAATGTCCCTGACTGTGAGAAATCCTCTCTGTTAAACTCTCTGCGGTCGAGCTCCCGGCCTGCAAAAACAAGTCCACGCCAGCGAGGAGCCCCCACCCACAGACTTGATTTGCCATCGGGGGAAAAGGTTCCAAAGCATTCAGGATCTCTTCCTGCTGATATGAAATGAAAAATGGTGTTGAGCGTTGCTTCTGGATTGAGGCCAAAGAGGTTGTCAAGTGCTGTAAGCCCGTCCATATCTCGAACATACTATCTGAGCGGCTGACAGGACTGGGATTAATTAACGGTGGAGGGCGGCTCTTTCTGCTTCACTTGGCCCATTCTTTACAGAAACGATGAACTGTGCTGAGAGTGACACGGTTGGAAAGAAGCCTTCACACACTCTGAAAATGTACTAATTCCTTCTTAGAAATGAGAGAGAGGAGAGTGTGTGTGTGTGTGTGTGTGTGTGTGTGTGTGTGTGTGAGTGAGGGAGGGTGGGGGTCCGAGGGGCTTACTCTGCTTTAAACCTCATCTATATTCTAAGATCTGAGGGTTGAGTGCAGGGATCTTATACTGACTCATCAGAATCACAGTCAGGGCTCTGCGTCTTGCTTCCCTTCGCTCAGTGGTGGAGGAGGAGGAGGAGGAGGAGGAGGAAGAGGGGGGGGGGTTCAGGAGCCTCTACAGCCGACAAGATCTTCAATTAGGAAGCCATCCCAGTCCGAATGATCAGTGGGCGGATTGGAATCTAAAACAGCTTCTATTATACTGAGGTGACCTTCGCTCAGCCGGAGAAAAAGCCTTTAAAAAAAGTTTGTGACGTTTGGAAATCAGCTCAAATTGAACAGTGTGAGTAGTTTTAAAGGGGCGCTCCGTCGATGCTGCACATCAGGTACAGTTTAAAGGTCATGCCGAGGACCGCTCAGCCTGTCAAAATGATGTGATGTGTGGCTTTAAAGGGGGGTTTCTGCAGTCTGAAGAAATACCCCTGATGATGTCATCAGAGGGATTTGCCTCTGATGATGTCATCAGAGGGATTTGCCTCTGATGACATCATCAGAGGCACTGGGCTTTGGGCTTGGAGACTTCAGACGCTGAACTGGAAACCAGTGCTCCAAACTGGAGGGAGTCAGATTTACTCAGCAAGGAGGAACCAATGAAAGACGAGCCTGAACTGCATTATGGGGCATGGAACCAGCGTTTTGGGGGATTAACCCCACAGTAGAGTAAAAGTCTCTTCTCAACCCTTGTTTTTTAAGTGGTCTCTTGCAACTTCCTGAACTTCATGGTGGTGTGATGCTAAATCGATTGCACCCCTTTAAAAGGATGGAAGGCTGTAAGCTGCTGTGGGAGGAACACGTTTAGGATTGTTCATCAACGTGTTTAAAAGAAATGAAGGACATAAGTCGTGTTTCATGTGTTTGTGCACCTCAGGTTCTCCTGGCGTTACCAGCTGCGCGAGTTTAAGAGTGAGTTCCGCGTGGTGGCCATCGACATGCGCGGCTACGGCGAGTCCGACCTGCCGCTCTCTGCTGAAAGCTACCACTTCGAGTACCTGGTGACCGACATCAAGGACATTGTGGAGTACTTAGGTGAGGGAGGAAGACGGGAGAACTGTGTGTCTGTAATGTTAAAATAACTCCCAGGAGTGGACTCTGTTTTGACGATGTCTTGAGTCCAAAATAAACTTGTTTATCAGTCTCAGCGTGGACAGCCCTCAGGCCTGCAGCGTGGCATGACAAACTCCCCGTGACTCATTCTTACTGAACATGGGACACAGTGCAGATACAGAGCCCACAGCCTGCTGACTGCATGCTAACACTAGCAGGAAGCTAGCCCCAGGCTGTCTGCACACACCAGCGTCCACTAATGATCATCTGGCCTGAATGACATGTTTTGCTCTTTTACAGGCGCGTCACAGTTTTTAGCTCTGCTCCTGTTTAAGATAACCCGTCCTGGAACTGAAATGTCAGTGAAGCTCCTCTAATGACTCCAGTGCAGCAGATAGTGTCTGAGAGCTCCATCTTTGTTTCCTCCTCCACACCTGTCACCTCGTATTCAAGTGTGTTACAGCCACTGTTTCCTTATTAATTACGAGCGAGCAGATCTAATCCAAACAGCCACGTCTTGATTTTGCTGCACGCGCTGTCGTCACTCGTTCAGTATTTATTGATTAAAGGATAAATCTGGTTTATTACAACTTGAGTTTGGCCGTTGTTCCCATCAGTAATAATAACATGATACTCAGCAGGTTAATTGTTGAGATCTGTAGACAAAACATTGCATCCTGGTGAATATTAGTCCAGTATAAATTCTCCTCTTAGCTCCGTTTTGGTCTCCTTCAGCTCCTGTTTAGCTGCTAATTCTTCTCTATGTTCATTAGCCAGCTGCTAACTTTGCCCATCAATTATCTGGTGCTGGGCTGGATTTTGGAAACATGGTTCAGAGAACCGTGAGGTGAACCTGAACAGTTTGGTTCAGTCTCTCAGCTCATTGTTTTGTTTTAAAGCCAAAGAAATGAGCTGAAAGATGGGAAAACGCTCTCCCTGCAGAGTCAAAGATCATTCTTGTGGGTTCATCACGACAAGCGACACCTTTTACATTACACCTAGTCATTGTTAATATAAAAATATTGAGTAGTGCAGCTTTGAATAATGCCACAAGTGTCTCATCCACAACAGTAACCCAGTGAAGATGCAGCCTACAGGCTCTCCATCATGGCCTGTAAATATTCTCAAGCAGGTTTTGAACACATTCCTCATTAAAAATTCACACTCAGTTGGAAAGTGCTTCTGAAAGAGGTCTGTAGGTGATGTTTTGTACCTTCTTCCATTGTTCTCACTGCCACTGTTAAATTCTTAACAGGCTTTCAGGAGCTAAGCACTCAATAATGCACATTGCTGTGCAAATGATTCACTTAATGGACATTTCAGTGGAAGTGGGAGGTTTGCATTGATCATACGATAACCGCTGTGCTCTGATCTGTGATGGGACTTCAGAGCCCCGTTAACACCAACTGTTAGAGCCCACATGTTCCGCATTTCAGTCCACATTCACAGCCAGCTAATGGTGCTAAACCAATCAGAGGTTTAACCTGTAACCGTGCAGGGGAAGTAAAATAGTCCCGACCGACAGCGCAAACCTCCACGTGCCATTTTCACTGACTTCGCTGCATGACAATCGCCATTGAAGTCTACGTGATATCAGTGCTGAGATGAGGCCTGCTCGTATGATTCACATCAGTGGGTGTAAATGGTGCGAGCAGAGATGAGCTTGTTGGGACTGGAGCAGTAATATGATCAGAATCCCTTCACACGGATGCCCTGACCTTCATCTGCATTTGGCTGCATGTCATGAAATACATCCATTTGATGAGTGTAAATGTCCTCTGAGGGTTGAAGCCAGCAATAAAGAAGTGACAGCTTTATTGATTTCGAGTCACTGACATGCTTTAATACACACGACACCAGCATGAACGTCCAGCTTCCGTCAGAGAGCTGCCGCATAACAAACGCTGTCTGATGTGTCTGCTTTTCTCTCAAGGATACAACAGATGTTGTCTCGTTGGCCACGACTGGGGGGGGACCATAGCGTGGCTGTTTGCCATTCACTACCCAGAGATGGTGACGAAGCTCATCGTCCTGAACTGTCCGCATCCCTCCGTGTTCACAGGTAGGATTTCACCGTGTGCAAACCAGCACATCCTCAGACCTGATCCTCCACGCTGGGAAAGAAAACCAGTTTTCTTCGTACTAATTAGGGGGACTCTGGTTCGGCTCCTGGATTATTACCGTAATTATTATCATCAATTAGGACGTATTATTGCTTCAGTTTCATGTTTGCATCCATCTGGCAAATCCTCCTCTGCCTTAAGGGGGGATGATGAGAAGCTAATTACAGGAGGCTAATGTGAGTCTGGAACAGCTGGTTTAACTGGTGCAAACAGAGCGAAGTCACTGAGAGTTATCGCATCCACGACCCCGACAAGCATGGCCTTTAATTACCATCAAACAACTGAAATCTCCTCTCTCCTTCAGATTACGCTCTGCGTCACCCGAGCCAGCTGCTGAAATCCAGTCACTTCTTCTTCTTCCAGCTGCCTCGCTTCCCGGAGCTCATGCTCTCCATCAATGATTTCAAGGTGGTCTGTTGTGTGTGGGCTTGAGCGGTTTCAAGGTCAATGTTGAGTGTGTGTGTGTGTGTGTGTGTGTGTGTGTGTGTGTGTCTGCGTCTCTGCGTGTGGTTTGTGTGCATGCATGTGTGTTAATATGCATTGGTGTGTGTTGCATGTTATTACAGTGTCAGGCTATTTTTAGTGGCACTAAAAATAGCCCGCTGTGACAGAGGTTAGTGGTAGTAAACAAAAGGATCAGATAATCCTGCAGGAAATGTGAAATTACAGATTATTACCAGATCATGAAATAAGGTGGATTAGAACATTCAGTCAAAAATGAGGCGATCAGGTTGTTTTTCATATTAAAATGTGACTTTCAAATTCAGCATATGTCATTTCCAATAGTTCATGAACGTGTAAACATGCACAGTGCAGGTTTATGAATGTGCAGGTTTGATTTAAAATGAAAAAATTTGAGGTTTTAGTCATTTTTTTTATCTTAATTTTCTTCTTTCAACTTAACTGAAGCAACAGTTTCACATTCTGAGCAGTATGTTGAAAATTAGAGAAGGCTGACGCCACTTTCATCTCTGTCGCTTAATGTAAAGCCACCGCTAGCAGCCGGTTAGCTTAGCTTAGCTCAGGATAACTGGAAGCAGAAGAAAACGGCTAATTGACATGAAATATATCATTTCTTTAAGCAATACAATGTTTTTTATGCTAAGCTAAGCTAACTGGCTGCTAGTAGTTTTCATATTTATAGTTTTGTAAGAGAACAAATAAGCTTTTTCCCCAAATGGATTACGTGAGACGGATTTTTTTGAACTAAATGTGAATAAAAGCGCTCCTTCATGTCAGTGCAGGAGTTTTCAGGAGTAAAGAAACAGGCTGCAGAGCTGTGGCCGAAGGTCACCAGAGCCCGTTTCACTGAAGTCACTTTTCTGACTCATATTACAGCGACACAGACGTCCTTCAGTAAATGTTCTCTAGATCAAATTGTACCAGTCACATAAACTCACCGCAGTGTTTGCTGCTCTGCTGCTCTGCTGCAGGCTCTGAAGGCCTTGTTCACCAGCCGCAGCACGGGCATCGGGAGGAAAGGCCGCTGGCTCGCTGCAGAGGACCTGGAGGCGTATCTGTATGCACTGTCACAGCCGGGCGCTCTGACCGGAGCCCTCAACTACTACAGGAACGTCTTCAGGTGGGAACAGCCCCTCACACACACAGACGTTCAGTCGTTCACTGAATCAGAACCAGAAAACTGTATTGATCCCCGAGGGGAAAGGAGGTCAGCTGGTAAATATCTTAGAGAGCATGTAAAATATGTACACAGTACTACAATATGAATCAACCATAAGTAATCAACCACATGAAATATGTAAATATGTGTATTATCCTCAAATACATAGAACCTGTCTGCATGGAAACATATCTGATGCAACGTTCTACATCGAGGTACAAAAGTAATTGAATACTAGAAAACTAATACTGCTAATACTAATAAATAATGCCAATAATAACAATCCTAACAACAATAATAATAACAATATATAGTAATGTGTATAGTAATAATAATAATATTAATATAAAGGTAGTAGTAGAATAATGCAGTATAAATAATATACATGTACACTATAATGTTACACCATTGAGTAGAAAATGAGTAGAAAATAGCAAAACTGCAGTATTACTAACAAATGGACCTAAAGTATCAAAAGTAAAAGTACTCATAATGCACAACAAAAATACTGTATCTCTGGTATACTGGTATATATTTTATTAGTAGATTCTAATTACTGAAACATTAAAGTATAAGCAGTATTTTCCTGTTGTAGTTGAAGCTAATTCTACCTGTTTTATGTGTGATTGTGTAGTTTAATGATACAGGAGCTGCTGGAGCAGGTGTGCTGTTACTGCAGTACTCTGAGATGCTTTGAGTCAGTGTCAGTGTTTGGTCTCTGGTGTTACTGTGAAGTGTGACGCGTACTTTTCAAAGCCTTCAGGTTTTTAATCAGTGTTGCTCAAACAACCAACGTAGATGCAGCAGCACCCCCTGCTGTCAGGGCTGTGAAGGGCACGACGTCGCACCTGTCCCTCCGTCCAATATTTACGTTCACGTACACCTTCGTTCTTTACACGCACACGAACCAGCTGGCCGAGAGTGATCGGCACAAATCAGATCAAAGGAAGTATGGGTGCGTGCGTTTTTGACATGTGAAGTGCACACGCATGGCTGAGCGTGCCATCTGCTCCCTTCTCAAGCAACGAGTTATCTCAGAATAGCTTTTATGTGCTTACGTAAAAGAAGCAGCACTGACCCATGTCCAATTAGTCTCTCCACGAGCACATACTGTATCTGAGCACGAGGGGCAGGGATACGTCCGTCCGTCCGCCCGTCCGTCCGTCCGTCCGTCCGTCCGTCCACTTCATGTACATCCACTCATCCTGTCCAGAGTGGCGGGGGCCTGGAGCTTAGTCCGGCACATTTGGGGTCAGACGTAAAGCAACATGAGATTCATAATTCTGACACAGGATTAACCGTCTGGACGAGATTTCAGTGTGTTTTTTAAATTGGAGCCAGTTCCTGAATGAACTGAGACGTTTCTGTCTGCCTGTTTTGGTGCAGCAGTTTGTGGTTGATGGAAACTGACTCAAATCATTATTTTAAAACTGCTGCAGTGCTTTAATGGAAACCAAACTGCAGGAACCTGCTCGGATGGAAGATCTCAAACTAAACCCACAGACAGTCCCAGCAGATGTGTTGAATCACAGGGCTTCACATAAACGGTGGCTCTGTCCCAGTAAGACATGGCAGCACCACAGTGAGCCAGCATGAACTGAGCTAGCAGCTAAATGGAACTCAGCCATCACAAGTCACATTTCTAACTTAAACATCTGATATTTACTGTCCAGAATCACTGAAGTATTTGAATTCTGTTTGAAGGTCGGTTTAAAATCTCTCACGCAGCATCATCCTGGACGCTCTCACCTGTTTCCTCTCCCTCCTCAGCTCCCTGCCCCTGAGCCACAATCACGTCAGGTCCCCGGTGCTGCTGCTGTGGGGTGAGCGCGACGCCTTCTTGGAGCAGGAAATGGCGGAGGCGTGCCGCCTCTACATCCGGAATCATTTCCGTCTCAACATCATCTCCGGGGCCAGTCACTGGCTGCAGCAGGACCAGCCTGACATTGTGAACACCCTCATATGGACCTTCCTGAAGGAGGGCGAGGGACGCAAGAGCTACAGGAACTAAACCCACAGTGAGGCCTCCTCCAGCAACCCCCCCGCCCCCCCACTTGCCACACCTGGAAGCCTGGAATATGCCTGTGATACCAAGCGACATCGTGATAATGCAATCATTGTTTCAATTTCTCACATCTCAAATATTTTTTAAAGAAGTAAAGGAAAGAATCAAAGCACACTTCACTGGAGAGGACACTGGACTGGAGAGGACACTGGACTGGAGAGGACAGTGGGCAGGACGTTTGACACATATTCAAGATGTTTTTTGCACATGACATCCGCCTTAAAGTTTGTCAGTTACAGCATTACAAATGTGTGGCGAAATCTCCTCGTGACTTGTATTGTGTGGTGCCTTTTAACTTTCGAGCTGTCGCGGTGTGAAGGCGTCCTGAGAGGCCGGGACGTGGCGTCGTCTGCTGTGTGTTTCACCGGGTCGCTCGGCTCTTCTTTAGGCACAGTCCTCTGGGAGCCGTGACTCTCCCGTCCCCTTGATCAGGTAGTGTTGTCTAAAGGAGTTTTCTTTTTTGTATTTTTTCCTCAGAGATATTTGCTCAGATGTAGAGAATGTTGTTATCTTGATCTTTATGTATAGAAATGTCAGTGATGGTTGACTCTTTGACTATTATTTTGTATCTATTCCTACACACTGCATTTTGAAATTCACTGAGCCAGGTCTACACCATTTGATTTTATAAATAAACTAAGTGTCAATCTGTTGGACTACACTGGTCTTGAACATTTTCTGGCCTGTGGTGCGTTTGAGGCTGTGCAGTGAGCCTCATGCCTCCATGTGTTCGGTGCCGTCTGATGAAAAACAGCAGGAATAGTCACGGATGTGCCGTTAAAGATGGCACAGAGCTGAGTGACACAGCAGTTCACGCTGGTTATTTTTGAGTCTGCAAACATTGTGATAGTTTTAGGTTCATATTTCTACCTTCCCGTTCAAGGTGTGTGTTGCTCAGTCTTACATAAACAGAACACACACACATTCACTGATGGGTTATTTGGTGAACACTCAGGCAATGCTTGATGTCTGTTTCAGACCAGCAAAGAAACACTCAGAGGGTGTTTTTTTAACATCCAGGCAAACCAAACGTCATTTTTAATTCCATATTTTTTAAATAATTTATGAAGATTTAATTAATTATTAACAAACCCATTAAATTTAACCCTGTAAAGATGATGTTGTAGAAGGCCTTTGCAGCAGATCTCACCGTCCAATCAGACTTCAGCTTCTGTGTTTCTGCCTCTAATGCTGATTCAAACATTTACAATCACATTCGCACTGACATCACAGGATGAGGCCAATGACGCAGGAGCGGACAACGACATCACCGACAGTCAGGGGCAAGGTCTTGTGCTGCATTCAGAGGCAGTCGGAAATATTTACCAGAGGTGTTTAAATGACTGCAGTAGAGCCCAGCCAATGTATCTTCAAGTCAGGATTTTTGTTTTATTTAAGTGTAACTATTGAATGGATATCACACTCTGGTGGTGGTTGTTATTATTATTTGCTTTTTTAAAATTGAATGTTTTGATTCTGTCAAGTAGAAATTAATGGGGCTGAAACATAAATTTGTGTGACACTCTCCATATTAAACAATAATTAAGATTATTAAGGCCCTGTCTGCAAGTAGCTGCCAGGCTTTTTTTTTCTGCCCAGACACAGATTAAGATCTCCACATCTTATGTGACAGCTTTGTAAATAAGTAAGCAAGCCAGTTAAATAACAGCTTTGTGCCACAGACTGTCCATGCTTGCTGATTGCAAACCTTTTCCTTCATAATTATGTGAAGATCAGATTCAAATATTACGTTGAAAATATATTTAAAGATTAAGGCTATATAAACATTTGTAAAAACTTATTTTTTAAAAAATGCACCATCTCTAATCCAATTCTAATGGGAAAATGTCTAAAATAATCAGAAGATACACATCTCTACCCTGTTAAAAAGCTGTAGTCTGTATAATAATGTGAACCGTTCCTCCCTGAGAGAGTAACTCCGCCACCAGAAGGCGCCTCTGTCTCATAATCCTTCCATTACGACAAAATCAAACGCGTTTGTTTTGAAAGTTTAGAATTTCGATGCTGGGCGTAGCACCTGAAGGCATCTCCGAGGGCACGGCCACGTCCTCACTCAGACTGCGCATGCGCCTCAGCTTCCGGGTTGTGACGGCCTGTCCATTCCTTCTATGTTTTGCAAACCGGGTCTCAGTAGGTGTCGGACAGCGTGCAGCAATGATGTCAACAACATCGGTCAGTGGGTCAGCTCGCTGATGAAGATGGTCTGCTAATGCTTGTTCTCGAAGGCCACTTTTACAGCCACCTATCGGCTGCAGTTACTGCCTACAGGTCTGTCTTTTTCAACCGACATTTAAAATGTTTGAGGAGATAACGAACTACTAACGGTCGCCCCTGTTAGCTAGCGTTAGCATGCTAGCGGCGAGACGAAAATGAGAGTAGTGTTTTTAAGCTAACGGCACAGACCGTGTCCAGCACAGTAAATACATGTGTTAGCACAGGTCTGTTTGTGTGTGACTGTGGCTGAGTGTGTTTTATTTGTTTTATTTTGAGGGATGGCTGCTTTTGAATAAATGAAACTTCCCTTCACATTCAGAGAAACTGGTTTTTCTGGGCGATGTTATCAGTGGTGCGTTCACCTGGAAGCTAACGGAAGCAGGTCGCGTATCAGCGAAGCTATTATTGTCGTTTTAATAATGGAGTTCAACCGTTTTCTGGGTCACAGAGCAGTTCGTGAATTTGTGTCGGGTCGTCGCGGTCATCGCTTTCCATTTTCACTGATTTCCCTCAAATTGGTGAAACAGCGCCTCTTCCGGTAAACACGTGAATCACCTCAGGCGGGCAGGTGGAATAGCCGTGAAAATCACTAAAAAGCATTAAAACACAGAATTTAATCGCATGTGGCTTTTCTTGTACTCCAGCACCATGTAAGAGTGTGTAAATTTGATGAAGTTAACAGGTATTAAAGTATTAATATCTCACATTTTGTACCTTTTACAGTTTATAGACGACCTGTTTCATCGGCCTTCCTCAGAATGTCTCCACAGCGTTTCGCTGGGTTTCATCTCATCCTCTTCCTCTTTCTTCCTCTTTCTTCCTCTTGCGTCATTCACAGGCTGAGGGCTCTGTTATCTCTCTGCCTCAGAGGACAAAATAAACCATGATCACCACTGAGGCTGCCAGAGAGTTCCAGGCCAAGGAGCGGCGGTTCAAAGAGCAGCTGAAGAGATGTTTATCATCAGCTCTGTCTGCAGACCTGAACAGGTGAGACCTGCCGGCCCACGCTGAGCTGCAGAGGGCTGGACTGAATGTTCATCAGCGGCATTTGAATGTTCTGCCATCATCCAGTCAGTGACAGTGAATCAGTGCAGGGAAAACTTACATTGGAAGCTGGAAGTCAGGATTATCCTGGCCTCCGCTGCTGCATCAATTTTGATTATTCTTTTTTTAATGCCCCGAATTTATGGAAGTACAATACTGAAATACTTGTAGCTGCATCTCAAAATCTTCCTCAGAGGAGTGTCTCCAGTTGTCCTTCTAATACTACATTTATTATCTGAGTCTCCAAAGAGAACAACAGCAAGATGTGGTCGAAAGCTGCAGAAGTAAGTTAGTAATTTGTCCTTCAGTTGAGATTTTCTTTCCGAGGTCAGAAATGCATGAATGTAAAAAGAGTATAGACTCATCATCCTGCATCACTAACTGAGGAAGAAGGAGCTGCAGACATATTGTGCAATAAACAGGTAAAATACAGATTTTACAGCTTCGTGCTTTAATTGTGTATAATAGTATGAGAATACTGCAAGGCTGGAGTGTCTCCTCAGATAACAGCATCTGGAAAATAAAACTAAAGGAAGGACAGTGCAGTCAATTTCACTGGAAACTCAATTTGAGCAGCTCATTGGGTTTTAGTTGTGAGTCTCCGTCCTGCACGAGTGGCTCATCAGTCTGGGCCGTTGTCATCCGAGCGCTGCAGTAATGGACACAGAAGCAGCATTTGAACTCACAGCTGATTTCTGGGTCACCCAGATCAGTCACTGAGGCAGGACACGAGCGAATGATGGGGACGAAGGAATGGACTGCCTCAGGACTGTGCTGGTGTTACTCTGAAGTGGAAAAGTAGGCCGGCAGATTAATCTGATTCTCATAGATCGTAGAAGACGGCCTTTGCTTCTATGTTGGCTCTTAAAGGTGCGTTTCATCTCAACGTTATGCCAAGTTTTCCCAGTCAGAGGTGATTCTTACACTGATGGGATGCATCAATGTTTTTCTTTCTGTAAAGGGACATTCTGCTGGAGTTGCCCCTGATTAAAGCTTGTGCTGTGTTTCCTCAGGTTGCTGCAGGAGGAGCTGGAGGCTGATGTTTCTCTGCACGCTCGATCAGGCTCGCTCCGAGCACACAGAGCCGTCCTATTGGCCAGAGCTCCTCATCTTCTTCAGGGACAGACGCACCAAGATCCCGCCATCATTCATCTGCCGGGCCACGAGCTGGCCGGGCTGAAAGACTTCCTCAGGTAGGCAGTGGCTTGAAGTGATTTCTAACTTGATGATAGCAGCACATGTTCTTTCATTATAACCTCTATTTGCCCCTGTACAAGAAAGCTTAAATAGTCTTTCTGAACACCAATCAATAGTTTCAGAGCTCATCATGTTCTTTCTAGCAGAGGATGTTCGTCATCCCTCTCTTGGTGTTACAGTTTCACAGACTCTCTGACAGGGGGCGCCAAACGCACCGTCTTTCATCTGCAGGATTTGCTGGTGTTTGCATGTTTGTTTCGACGGGCACCGCAAAAGCTGCAGCTATTAAATAATAAATTACGCATCATATTTTCATGTTAGGGTTGAGACACAAAAAGGCCAAAGTGCTGTAATCATCTGCTGGAAGTCTGGAGCGCAGCAGCTCTGCAGTGCAGTATCACACAAGTCTTTGATCCACAGATTTGTGTGTGCGTCTCATTAGCAATTTATAATTAGGACGAGGAGAAGGAGTCTGTGGAGTCTGAAAAGTTTGTTTCAAGCTCCTTTTACACGTAGAAGCTGCAGCGTGGCTGCGTTCAGGGATCCAGGTGAGATAGAGGTTTGGATATTCAGGTGTGCCACTAAGAACTGATTCGTGTTCATGTTCAGGTTATTTTTTTCTGTTTAACATGATGTCAGCGCAGACAGAGAACAGCAAAATGAAAGATGATACCACAGAACAGAAGTCACGCTGAAATGATCAGTCCATTAACTGATTATCGCTGGACTATTTTGATCATCAGTTAATTGTTTGAGTAACTTTTCAAGCTGTTTTATATGATTATGAATTAAACACAAAAATGCAAGTTATGGAACAGAGGGTTAAGACAAACACAGTCAGGAGGTATCCAGAGGTTTTAAAGGGCTGATTCCCGGCCCTGCTCCAGGCCTCCAGGCCTCCAGGCCTCCAGGCCCAGACCCTCTGCCCTACAGATGCTCTGCTCACGGCTGACTGGGAGGATATTCCAGGACGCACTGGAGGCATGACCCTCCTCAGATGTCCGTGCAGTGTTTGTGCATCCTGCTGGAGGATCTGGAAGGGCTTCTTGGGGAAACAGATGTTTAGGTTGCTCTTTTCATGCTTTTTACTTCTGCGACCATGACCAGGACAGACGTGTAGGCAGTGAGCAATAACACTCTTTGCAGAACGAGCCGGGATACCACAGCATGTTTCAGAGCATCAGGACTGAAGGACTGTTAACAGGTCGCAGCTGATTTCTGCAAGTCATTTTCTAAAACGCCTTGCTGAGGAAAAGCAGAAAATCCAGTGCAGTTCCGGTTGTGGCTGGACGTCACAGCCCTTCAAAATAGATTTTAATTTAAATAGGTGTGAAAGGCCTGGTTTTAATTAACCTACCGAGTCCCCCCCCCCCACAGGCGGGTGTACACAGCAGACCAGAGCTCGCGCTCAGCTGAGATTCTCCCAGACGTCGACGGCTCAGTGCCAGAAAGTTCTCTGCCCACTCCCGACCCGGCACACCTCCACAGCTCCTCTGACTCAGGTGAACAGATCAACACACTTTTCATGGAGGGGTTATTCAAGGTTATGTGACCATTCAGCTGCCCCCTCCCTCCCCATCATGTCATCTCAGACATAATCCACTTAAGAGCTAATCTCATCTGGATCCATGTTGTTGTCACTGCTAATTGCCGCACAGCCACGCTACAGATAAAGCAGAGTTTGTTCGTTATTTACAGAACATTCACTGTTGAATGACGGCAACCAGTGCTCTTTCACACACACACACACACACACACACACACACACACACAATACCCACGTTACGTCTCACACACTCGCAGCCCTCCTCTTCATCACTCTCTTCCTCATTTCCCCCCTCGTTATCCATCTCATCCTCCCTCCAGATGCTGTTCTCGAGCCGGCGTCGGGCCTCGGAGCCGACCTGCTGGATCTGTACCAGAGGGCCGAGCAGTGTGACATCACCATCCAAGTGGCGGAGCAGGTCTTCTCCTGCCACAGGTAGAGCTATTTATAGCACCTTTGTTTGCACATCTGGAACCCAGAGGCTCAGCGTTCTGTGATCCTGCGTGGTGAGAGCACACCACGTTTGCAGCCGTGAAGGGCTGCAGAGGTCCACGCCTGCTGTTGACTCTCGCCGGTGTGGCGCCGTGGTGGGGGGTCATTCAGCGATGCAGGGGTGGTAGTAGCAGCTGGTAACCATGGAGACAGGTTTCTCCCAGCTCGCGCTCAGGGGAGCAGCCGGCAGAGCTCGCTGCTCTGCAGCAGTGACCTGCTCAGTGTTAGCCGCTGCACGTCTCACACAGAGGCTGAGCCGCGGCTCGTCCAGCCCGGCGTGATGCGCCTGCTTCGCTGTTCGTGTTTTTCAGTCTCTTGAGATGCGCTTTCCTTAATGCAAAATTAATATTCAGTCCAGCATATTCTCAACATCACAGCTTCTAGATTTACTGAGAAAGTCAGTGATTTTACTGGCGTATCTAAGGCCACTACACAGTCAGTAGGTGGGAAAATTGTCTCACTCCAGCCGTCGCCTGAGGATCTGTATGCAGGTTTCTCTCCAGGTGAATCGTCCATTAGCTCAGAACACCTGACAGTGTAACGTGACCTACTGTAAAATATTCTCTCACTCAGTGACTGTTATCCCCTCGACTGCTTCTGATCGAAGTCCACTTAGCTCAGGTCCAGTTTACGACAGAGAGAGCAGAGTTTGATGAAGCGTCCGGGAATAGAAGTGCACGACGCTCGACGTGAGGCAGGACGGGCGCAAATGTACAGAAACAAAATAATATAAAACAAAATAATGCTTCTCACAATACTTTCTGATTTCCATACTGTTGGTTCATACTGAAGACTTCAGAAAAAACCTCACAGATTGATATTGATCCATCAGCTGAGCTCTCATTTTTAGCAATAGGAGGAAATCGTGCAGTTGTTATCTGCTGCAGATTAACACACATTTGTCATGCAGGTATTTGTGGCAGCAGGAAGGTGTGTGTGGGACTGAGTCACAATAAACTACGGTGTGTGTGTTCATGCTAATGAAGGAACACGTCAGCCAGAGCAACAGTGCGTCTCACTGATGTGGTTTTAATGGAGCTCTGTGAGTCAGAGGAGGAAGATCGATCAGGCTCTGATACACACACAACACTTGGCAGCAGGATCGATATATTATTGGTTTTGGTCTTTTTGTGAGATTTAGAATATCACCAGCCTCATCCAGTAATGGAGCTGATTAAGTCGTAGCACCTCCGTAGTGAGGCCAGGCAGAACAAAAACACAGAACACACTCTCACTCTTTGTCTTCCTGCTCGTCACCTCACGGCCGGTCAGATGACATGTGAAATATTAAAATGGTGGGTGGATCTGACATGCGACTGCCTGCTTTATTGGGTTTCTAGGGCAATCCTGTGTGCGCGGTCCCAGTACTTCCGAGCCATGCTGAGCGGGAGTTGGATGGAGAGCTCCAGACAGTGCATCACTCTGCAAGGGTAAGAGCGCTGCATCAGCATCATCTCAGCAGGTCACAGGGATCAATAATACTCCTCCAGCCCGGCCCAATAATTCTACATTTCATTCCTCAACAATACGGCTGAATTACTGCATGCTGCATCAATTATTCATGTACAGTCTGGGCTTTCATGTTTTAACTCCACACACACACACACACACACACACACACACACACACACACACACACGCACTGCCTCCACCCGCTGCCGGTGGAATCTCAAATGGCTCGCTCAGATTTCTACCAAGCAAGGCTGCTGTTTCCTCTGCGTGGCACGTAAATGTCTCCTCATCCACTGCCGGCTGAAGAGCCCCCACCACCACACCCGCCTCGCCGCCACCCGCGGTCTCCTTTCAGAGCGGCAGAGGCGAATGAAGCCCATTTTTTCCTCCAGGGAGCGACGTGTCACTTGGCTCAGCATTACTGATCTGAGGGTAACGGGGGAAGACGCGGCTGTCAGAGTGGAGAGCGGCGGCGTTGATGCGAGGGGGAAACCTGTGAAGTGGCCCCCGGGCTGCAGTCACGTGGACCGAGTGCTGCATGATATGTGGACTTTGTTTACAGCGTTCTCGGTTGTGCTTGCTTCTAGAGAAAGAAATGGCTGAATCTTGAGACGCATGACTTGTAAACAGTTTGTTTTGTGAACCGTTTCAGCTTAGGGCCGGATGAGATGGAGATCCTGCTCCAGTTCATGTACGGTGCCATTGTGGATCTGCCTCCTGGAGCCAGTGCCAGGTGCTGCATGTAAACAGTGCGTCCAAAAATAGATACAGGCCCAGAAGACAAACTGACCTGGATTTGGTGTCTCCTGTCCCACAGCCAGGTGGTGCTGGCAGCAGACATGTTGGGTCTGGAGGGGCTGAAGGACGTGGTGGAGATGGTTCTGACCAGAGACTACTGCCGCTTCTTCCCCAAGGTCAGCTGTCACTAACACAGAGGAAAATGTATTTATATCAACAGAAGAATGAACAAAGTAAGATTCGGTACTTTAGGTAAACAGTGCAGTAACATTACACCTGCACGCCTCCTGAGTGCTGCACAACCTGTTGTCTGCACTCACAGCTGAGACTAAAATAAGGTGAATCCCAGTCTGCTTTTTTTGTCGATTTCACTATAAAATTCAGTGCTCTCTCTAAATGCACATCATCATTATTACAACCAATCAGATGTAAGGGATTCTAATTTATGACTTCTGCTAATAATTTAGCATTTGTGGCTCACTTCAGTCCAGAACAGCAGAGATTTTGCCTGCTGTATGTGGAGCATCACAGCTGAAAACACCCAGAACAAATCCGTGTTTGTTCCTGTGGCTTTGCACTCGTTGGTTTGGTTTGGTGGCTTCATACTCTGTGTCAATAAGAATGTTGTTTCACTCCTCTCAACACTTCCTAATACCCGTTTTACTGTGTGCCAGTCATTTAGTATTGTCTTCCTCTGCAGCTCCTGCAGATCGCAGAGCTTCACGTTCTTCGCTGTGTGAATATAAGTGAGATTCTGTCTCTTTTCCTGGTGTGTTTGCAGCCCGTCGACGGGGTTCAGAGGACAGTTCTCGAGTGCCTGTCCCTCACGCACGCCTTAGGCCTTCAAAACCTCCACATGCTGTGCAAGAGGTGAGTGTCGGCGCTCAGCGCTAATTGAGCAGTTTGCTTTTCTCTAACTGTGCAGCAGCTTGGACATTAAAAATGCATTCTGTATGTCAACATTTGGAAGCTCGGGGCCCCGGTGCTCACCTGACGGAGCGTGTACGGTGCACTCAGGTTTGATTCCAGCCTGAGGAGCTTTGCTGCACCTCATCCCCCTCTCCCTCTCCCCTTCTTTCCTGTCTGTCTCTCTATCAATAAAGCAGAAATACCAAAAAGAAATCTTAAGAAAAGACATACATTTTAATTAATGGTCCCAAAATTTGAATTGCCGTCAGACTTGACCTTAAAAATGAATTATTAATATAATTTGTACGGCTGTGCTGAATATTTTGAAGCTTCATCCATGATGTTGACATTCAAATTCTGAATCAGTGTTTGAATATTGCTCAGCCTTTATTCTTCTGCATGTCCACTCATAAAGTTTAGGCTACGCTTGTATTGTAATTATTATTATGCTGTTTGTAGAGTTAGATTCCAGTGAGCATATTTTTATCCAATGAAATATTCTCTGCACACACAGGCAGACACGCGCCTGTATGAACAGCAATAAGCCCAAAGGTGCAGGTGTTATTATTTCATTATTATTTAATGCTTTAGTTGGATTAACCTGCTGCCTGCTTGTTGAGTTAAATTCATTAAGGATAGACTTTAGTCAGATTGTTTGATTATGTTTTATTCTTTATTTTTAGTGATGACATCATAAAATCTGCTGACAGATTCATTTGAAAACCTCAATAGAAGTTTTGAATATTAAAAAAAAAGATAGTTTGCTTTGATATGACTCCAAATGTGCAGCGTAATCAATATTTTCTATCCCTTAAATGAATCACACTTTAGGCAGGAATCATGTTTTTTTTACATGTTTTTTAATACAGTCTACAGATTGCTGTGTGTAGTTCACTGTGTGTTGCATCGAGAGGTTCGCTTGTGCACTTGGAGGAGATTTCATTGGAAACCTTTAAGATTTCGTGTCTTCGTCTTTCTTTCCTCTCTGTTCGTGCAGACTGACTGTATTTCACTGTGAGTCTGATACGGCTGCAGCTACACCAGAGCGAGCAAGAAGTGTGTGAATGTGGGGGGGGGGGGGGTAGGATGTGTTGGGCGAGTGTGTGAGCTGGTTCTGATTTGAAGCAGTGTGTGTGTGTGTTCGTGTTCGTGTGTGTATGGTCTCACCGGGTTGTCTCTGCTGAGTCTGATGAGTCACGCGAGTGTGACCGAGCGGCGCTGCTCTGTGCAGCAGTGCGTTACTGACCTTCTCATCCTCTCTCATTCTGTCGTTCCCTCAAGCGAAGCTCTGCCGACCGCTGCTGGAAGCCTCGGAGCCTCTGGGTCACGCTGCACAAGCACAGAAAAGGCCACCACGAGTTTGGGAAAATGCCCAGAAACTGAACTGCTGCGTTAAAGTGACTCCAAAGCAAGTTGTATTGTATTGTGTTTATTTTCAGGTGGGTTGCTGATCACTTCGTGAAGACCTGGTGTGAGAGAAACTTCTCCCTGTTGTCCCCTGAGCTCCACAGAGCCTGTCTCACCGCTGTGACTGACACCATGGTGAGTTCCGCCCCCATCGGCCGCTCTGTGTTCATGTAATTGGACAAATATCATCAACCTACTGTCCAGTGTTTTTCCACAGGAAGGAAAGTCAAACGTAATCTAATCCAAACAACCTTAATTAAATTCTCCATTATTAAAGACAGACTAATTTAGGACTAGGATGTGGATGTAGATGGGAGTGATCCAGCCTTGTAACTGATAATTGAATCTTGAGTCTGTGTGTCATCAGTACAAAGGAGGTGCTGCACATTCTGGGAGCAAATCAAGACAAATGCACTGTTGTTCGCTCCTGGCAAGTATTGAGATTCAGAGCCGGCCAAGAACCATTACACAATTCGGGGAGTCCCTCCGCTGATCAATAGGTCCTGGACAGGAATAAACGAGTGTGTCGGATTGTGTCCATTTGACTTTATTTTGTCTTCTCACCTAGAGAGAGTGTCTTTAGCTGACAGGTGTTTCCATTCAGACCGTGCAGAACGCAGTGACCATGCTCTGTGGCACTGAGCAGCTGATTGGCAGTCTCCCAGAGGTCAAGTGGGCCCAGCAGGTGAGGACTCTCGCCACAGAGCTGCAGGAGGAGAGCCTCGGGGTCATTGTCCAGCATCTCCCCAGAATCATCCACACTCAGGCCTTCCAGGACCTTCGCAGGGTAAGACGCGCTCTGCTTTACTGCCGAGGCCTTTGGAAACGCTCAGCGCAGGTTTCTGTGGGGTTCTCACCGTGTGTTACGTGACATCACAGAGGGAAGAGTTCACCCGAGAGCCCGCGCTGTTGAAGAAGCTGTGCTCGGCCATCAGAGAAGGTGTGACCGTGGACAACTGCTGTGATCTTTTCGCTGCCGTGCACCTTCTGTGTGGAGACGACGTGGAGGACGACTCTCTGCTGGAGCAGGGACGGCACAGACAGGAGGAGGTGAGACGAAGCTGATTCTCTGCTCTGAACTCTGTGTCTCTAAAACAGACAACTGACCGCGACCTTCAGGCTGCTCACACCTCCTCTGTGTAATGCAGTTTCCCATTCACTTCAATAAAGCAGTGAGAATGATGCCAATGGACCAAACAACAACAACAACAACAGCAGTTGGTCTCCTTCTGCATCCACTTACACTTTGACCAGAGCTTTCAGCCGCTTCTCTGTTCTTCCTCAGTGGATAAAGTTTGGACCATTTAATTCAGAATTCAGTTAGTTTGGCTTTTCTGACCAAAGCAAGAAAACACGTGTTTCTGTGTGTTGGTAATATGTGCTTAGGTTTGGTCTGATTGGTCGACTTGAGTTTTCCCATGTGGCTTTGCAGCCCTGTTCCTTACCGAGGTGTGATGTGGGTCTGAGGCTGTTCAGCTGTGGTATGAAAGTGTGGACGAGGGTTTCTGTAATGACTGTTGAGCTGCTGGAACATGTTTATAACCTTTTAATGGTGGTGGTGACTTCATGGGCTTCATTGTATACTGTGAGCTGTTGCATTAATGTTTCATAAGTGAGCAAATTAGTAGGAGACAGCCTGCAGTTAAATCACCGACCACACTGTCTGCCATGTGGAGTTTCACTTAGAGCAACTGTCACATTAGAAGGACCGCAAAAGAACTGTGTTCATCTTTTATCACTTTATTAAGAAATTATGACCATGAGCTCTACAAACTGAGTTAGTCTTTTAAATGAATAATTCTAATTTAATCTGGCGGGGTCTTCAGAATGTGTTCCGTTAATGACTGTATGCTCAGAGACTTCAGCTTCCTGCTCCTGTGCTCACGTAAAGATGCACTGTGGAAAATACAAAGATATTCAGTGTTCCTCACCAGAACTCGCTGTGAGCTCTAACACGTGTGTTGAATGCATGTTCAAGAAAGAAGCCAAATATTTGATGTCTTGTATTCATGTCTACGTGCTCGCAGTCTTCTTCCTCCCTGCCGTTGCCGGTGCACTGCAGCACACACACCTCTAAATCAGTAGAAAAGTGTGAAACCATTGTGTCACCTGCTGCACGTGCGTCCTCGTGCACATGCAGGTGGCCACTCGGAAAAACTGCTCCAAAGAGCTGCTAGAGGTCAAAAACTCCACAGTTCACCTTTAACAACGCAGGACGCGGATGATGCAGCCAGCCCTGCAGCCAGCGAGCGACATAAACATCATCCCTCACGTCCCAAATTTCTGCAGAATGTGACCTGTAGCAGTCGTTATTCCGAGCGAGAAATGCTGGCCTTAAATGCCAGAATACATCATTTCTCCACTCCTCACTCTTTAGATATCCACGTGAAGTGATGCATTGTGATATGAGCTGAAGTACTGAAATGTCGGCTTGTGGTCGCTGAGCGTCGAATCCATGCAGTCAGTAGTCTGTAAAACAGTTAAGAGATTAACAAAGTGCATTGTGTGAGCGGACCGGCTAAGCTGTGAGATGACTTCCAGGGGAAAGTGACCCGGCCGCACATGTTAAAGCGCATAACCCCTGTAAGTACCGTCCAGTGTGGCAGAATGGATTAGGCTGAGGGAGGCTGTGACGTGTGCCGGCGGCCTTCGCTAATCTGGCCGTGTGGTTCGAGCAGCTGAGGAGGTGGAGACGGCTCCTCCCCGCCTCCCAGCCCTCTCTTTATAATCAGGCGTGGAAACAGGAGTGTGGGCATCGGCCGCTGACATCACTGATTTCGCTCAAGTGGATTCTGCAACAGAGACGGAGGTGGAGGGGGGAGGGAGGGACTGAGAAAGGGAGGGTAGGTGGGAGGAGGGAGGGGTATTTGTTGCCATGGCGAAAGGTTCTTCAAGCAGCTGCTGATTCGCTTGTGCTGTAGCGCACCCCTTCCCATTCTTCTCCTCTCTCTGCTCGGTGTTACCGCCAGCCGTTCAGGCAGGAGATTTGTGCGCTTCGCGGCCGGCTGTGGACGTTCCTGCTCCAGAGCTTCTACGCCGTCCGCCACACGCAGGGATGGGAGACCCTGTCCCCCAAGCACAGAGAGAGGATACTGGCAGGTAAGGAAGGATGTTCTTGTTTGTGGTCACACACAGGGTATTCATGCTGCGGTGTGCGTGCGTGTGTGTGTGCGTGTGTGTGTGTGTTTTCTGCCTAACCCAGCCTAGCGCTGAAGCAGTGGCTCTGCATCATTACAGATGAACCGAAGCCCTCGGACCGTATGCTGTCGGCTGATTTAACACTTGCTGACTTCTCTCTAACAGCTGCCTGGACTCTACTGACCCATTTATTGTTTTGCCAGTGCTGTTGTTGTGAATTTTTGCTTCATGTGAGCTGCCTTTTTAGCTGTCTTGGGCAGATGAGTGGACGCTAACATGGTAAATGCACCAGACACGCCATGCTTGTTTAAATGGGTGGGAGTCAATGCAGGATTCCTGCCTTTGTGGGTGTGCACATGATGAGAAGCTTCCACAAATACAAATAAAATGCTGTTTCCTCGCTGCTCTGGAAGTAATGTGGTGAAATTCACTGCATGAATAATTTATTTGGCTGAATCAGTGTGTGCCTATTACTGGTACATTTCTTGCCAGTGAAATCGGATTCCAGGTCTCACATGCAAACATTGCAGAGAGTAAATTTCACCTCATTTGCTTTTAATTAAACCAACCACAAGGCTCCGATGTTGTTTTTAAATGAAGTGTAGAAATGGCTGTGCTTTGTCCGGGATGGTCTTTGCAAGACACGGCCGACAGGTCGATCCATTGATTTAATGTTTGTTTCCTTACGGTCAAACAAGCAAAGGGTAAACACGGCGTGGAAAGCAGAATTTGTGAATGAACAGGATGACTCGTCTAGCTCACCCAGGCAGCGTGTTGGAGAAATGGTGCAGTCCCTCTCATCTGTGTTATGTTTGGATTTGAATGATGGCTTTTGCAGGCAGAATACTAACTGGCTAACTGATGACTTTGTCTTCCTTTTATGCTGTTTTGACAGATGCTATTGATAAAGGGGACAATCGAAGACTTGGTAAAAAGCCTGTGTTCACTAGCTCACAGGTAATATTATCATCCAACAATGCTTTAACATTCGTTCTTTCATTTAAAGTTCGATTTTTGTGTCAGAGATAAAGAAGCATTGAGGTTTTGTTTGTCAGACAGAACTCTGACTCATCTGATGATGTGAACTGATGTGAAGGCTGTTTTATCTTATGTAAATTTGTGTAATCCCTGACAGTGATTACAGTGTGTGGCCATCAGATGCCATATGTCACACATGCCCCACCCTCACAGCAAAGAGATACGGTATGAAATGAGCAGCAGGGCCTCTCTAAGCAGATGTAACGTGAAGATAAGCCCAGCTGAAGTGATCCAGACGAGGATTGCCAAGATGTTAGGCATGAGTGGTTAAGAGCGGTGGAGCTCCCAGGGATCTCTCAGGAAGTGGTTTGATGCTGTCTGAGCAGGAACTTTGCTCGTCTCGAGGCTTTTTGTGCCGATTCTCTGAACCTGCCAGACAAAATTCACTGAAGTTAATCGTTCCTCTGACACTAAAAGCCAATTATGAGGTGCAAGTTTGTTAAGTTGATTTGTAAAACTTCACAAAAGTCATGAAACGTGAAAGAAGCATCATTCCTTCATCCCCTTAACATCTGCTCAAACCTGAAAGAAAGAAATCAGACTCTCAAACAGTAGAAACACACGACAGGATACGCAACAGCAGGATTGTGATTGGCTAATTAGACGACAGAGGCTCTGTAGCTCTTGAGGTGATGTTAAAGAACATCTGTTCTCAAGGTATGTTCCAGTAGCTTCTGGTAATCTGCACTAATGTTATTCATTTTATTCATATGACTGTTCTCTGGTTATTTACTGGTTAGTCTTACAGTTACACGACTGATGTGTTGTTTGTTTTTCTCCTGCAGTCGAGGGCTGTAAGATGCCCTTCATTTGCACCTGAGAGTCCCCCTGTGCACAGGACCCAGAGGGTGTCTGAAAACACGACTTCGTCCTCCCGCAGTGCTGCATCAGCCATGAAGTCTGATGGACTGGGGACGGCTAACAAATCAGGAGACGGTCACACATCCAAGGCAAAGAATGTGAAAAAAGCAGGAGATCGGAGTGTAGCAGCAAAAGCAAAGACAGCATCAGCTGGCGCACCAGTTGTCAATGGCACGGGAGCAGCAGGAGCCAGGCGGGATGTAGCCAGTGCCAATGGCCCCAGAAGCTCACATGGGGCTAAAGAGCAGGAAAAGAAGCCAAACCCAGGTGCACGGCCTAAAACGTCTCCCCCGAGCTGCACGTCTTCAAGCCAGACAACAGTAATGAAGGCTCCGAAGAGTTCAGTTGGAAAGGCTGACAGCACTGCTGGCACCACCCAGGCTCAGCCCAGCGCTTCATCCACACCGGGCAGCGCCTCGCCAGAGAACGGCGCCAGCAGCCCTCGTAATGACACCCACTCCATCCCAGGTTTACGCTCTTTATTGACTTCTTAACATTTCATCATTGTGACTGGCACCAATTACAATGTAGGCCATCGGTGTAGCCAAGCCGAACTGTCGGCAAGTCAGCTCCAGGCGTAACTCTGTAGCTGCAGTATGAAAGAACCTGCAGACTAATTAGTTTGATGAATGTTGTGCTGTGGCCGAGAGGGATTTTTGGGAAGACAAGGGCAGTGTCAGTCTGAATGTTGATTTATCGGGAAACAAAGCATGTGAGGCTGTCCTTGGCAGCGCGCTGGTGTCAGTGTACAAACTCACAGCAGAGGTCAAAGCCCCACACAGCTGTCACACGGGGTGGGGGGGGTGACTGATCACTTTGAGCTTTTGTGGTGAGGGTGGTTTTAGTGAGGTGGGGTAATCCCAACTGATATTAGTGTCTACGGCTAAAGTGGGTCTCAGCTGTCGGCCCTGCTGCTACGAGCGCAGCGTGTGTCTCTGTACCCCACCCATGTAAACGTCTGTGATATGAGCTCACACGCTAACAGCACGTGACCCCACCCCACTGCATATCTGTGCTACCCTGAAGATAATTTGGTTTACTCTTAAGTGAATGGAGGCTCCTATGGAAAGGATTATGTGTAGTCTTGACAAGCTTTTGTGGATGTGGTTCATTTTCTGTGTTATAGGTGCAAAGCCCAAACAGCAGGTGAAGGCGGTGAACAAATCCCCACTGACTAAACATCCTCAGAAACCTGACACAGCAAAGATCAGCAGGTGAGCCTCACTCCCAGCATCACGGTGCTCATCAGCGAGCTTCCTCGTGGCTTGTTGTGTATTCAATGAAATGCAAAGTGAAACATCAGAAGCTCTAAGTGTCATTCTGCCGCTCAAGGTCTTCAAAAAATGCTAATTTTGGGACATTCTGTTTTAGGGTCAATAATCCAGCGAGCAGTTTGGTTATTAATAATTTCCTGTGCACAAGCCAACATTAACGAAATATAAATCTCTTTTCTGAGACAGATGAACACACTGCTTACCACTCAGATCCTGCCTGGCATCCGACAAGTATAGTAGCACATGAACCAAGGGGCAGCAGAGAAGGTGTTAAAATGACAGCATGTGTATAAGGACTCAAAAACAAAAATCACCGACGCTGAAACAAGCAAATCAGTTGAAACGCTGAAGGAAGACAAAATGAACTGACTGTTTTTCTGTTCGTATTAGGTTCCACCGTCGCCTTTACAGCTGCAGTTTGAACTTGAATATAGTCTGAACAAGCGCCGTTTTAACATGACCGCACCAAGCTGCAATATGAGCTCAATGCCAGTGTATCCAACCTCCATTAACTTGGAGCATTCGGGGCCGAGGAAACAAAACAAACATGCCTCAGACTGCACCCTCACTAATGGAGATGTAGGGCAGATAACATGGGTGTTGCTGCACAGCATCACCTTCCTGTTTTTTTTAGGCACATGTGGCTGTCAGGAGGATAAAAGCAGCTGTGTTGTGTTTTCTGACAAGCTTCTTATCTGTCCTTCAAAGGTGTTAAAAATACCAGTTTTGCAATCAGCATCATCCAAACTCCATCTGTCCTGGAAGCACATTAATATTTGATAGTCTCCCTGGAAAGCAACCATGTACGTTAGCCAATAAATAGCTGGTAGGCTAATAAAACACATCTTGGTTGCCGTTTTGGGTTGGCTTCTTTTGAAACAGATTGTACATGTAACAGTTCATCTATGTAGTATCCAAAATTTACATATCTGGGTTTTAGTGCTCCAGTCTGCTGATGCTTGCTGTATAATTCACTGTGGGAGAGCTGGTAACATTGAACTCCCCTCTATTCTGAATTAGGTGATGGAACTAATAGTTTGTGCATTATGTGTTTTTTAACCTAAACTGTAATATTATCAACTAACAGGTTCTATCAAACTGAACTGCATAAACTCTGTCGCATAATGAAAAGCCTTCGGCCTTGGCTGCACAGCAAAACTGTAAAAATGTGTGTTTTGTTCTCTTCTTCTTAAAGCTAGATTGTTAAAAACCAGGGAAGAACATCCCTCACAAGGACAAGTAACAACTTGAAATTCTTCACATTGATAATCAGCACATGTCTCACTGGCTTGACCTTGACTAAAGGGGAAAAAAGACTTTGCTGCCCCCTGCTGGAGAAAAATATTCATGACTTACTCTGCAGCTCTTTCCGTGAATATCATTCATGATGCTGTGAGTTGGAGGAATTCATTAATTGGGATTTTGTGGTGAAAACATTTGTGGTCACTTTGATGTTTTACGGTTTGTCGTCTGCTTAACCAATCACAGTCCGACCAATAAGTCAAGCGTGAGAGAAAGTGGCAAAGCCAAGACTGGTGCAGCAGAGAAAGCATCTACTGCAGTGACGGCAACGAGAGCAGACACCAAAGGAAGGGGCACACCGGACCACCACGGTGAGCCCAGCAAAGTCTGATGGATTCAAAAGTCTGTCAGTATACTGCAGCAATGCATTAATGTTCTGTTCTGTCTTTGGTTTAGTCTCCAAGCACGGATCCTCCATGAAAAAGCCAGCTTCCCCCAGGAAAGAAGACAGCAAGGATGGGTTGAAATCCTCAGCACCAGACAAAGCAGCCAGTGAAGCTCTGAAAAAGAAGATCACAAAACAAGTTTCAGCAACTGGAGCATCGGCGAAATCCAACACTAAACCAGCAAAAGCCTCGTCAACTCCCTCCAAGCAGTCTTCTGTAGTAGCTGCCAAGTCCGGACCAAAGCCTAAAAGTAGTACTGAATTAGCTCTGGAGAAAGCTTCTCTTAAATCTGGAGGCGCTTCCAAAACCTCAGCTGCTGCTGCCCCCAAGAAATCAGGAACCAAAGGAAAAGAGGCAGCGAACGGTAAGAATTTAGACTGTAAAACTGAGCTCGTTCAGTCTGAAAACACCGGTGATGTAGCATCAGTGCATACAGAGAGCACAGAGGCAGCGCTGTCTGAGCAGCCTGCAGTGCACACACAGCCAACGAGCCAGGGTGGAGGAGATCCACTTAGCCTTCAAGTGGAATCAAGCCTGCAGCAGAATCTCCAGAAGCCTGAAAAGCAGTCAGAAAACACTGACGGTGCAGGTGACGGTGTTACACCAGCAGCTAACAACATCCCCCATATCAAATCTGCTCATGCAGGCAGTTGCAAACAGTCTTCAAATGGCGTCCTGCCCGCTCACATCAGCGGAGGGCCAGTTAACGAAGTCAGCTCCCCGAATTCTCCAAGAGACGCCGAACGCCCCATAGACACGCCCTGCAGCATGGGAAGCACCGACACTCCCTTAGAGGACTCCTGGAGCGGCATCCACCATCAGGTCAGCCCAGAGTCCGAGACCGGCAGCACACACACCACCTCCTCCGACGACATCAAGCCGCGCTCAGAGGACTACGACGCGGGAGGCTCGCAAGACGACGACTGCTCCAACGACAGAGGGGTTTCCAAGTGCGGCACCATGCGCTGCCATGACTTCTTGGGTCGCAGTAGCAGTGACACAAGCACGCCAGAGGAGTTAAAGATGTACGAAGGCGGGGCGGGGCTGAGAGTGGAGGTGCGGCTGCGTGGGCGAGAAGCAGAGACCACCAGCGAGGAAGAGGGAGTCAGACAGCGTCCTCGCTCCTGGTTGCAAAGGGATGAGGTTCCTGTCGAGGAGGAGCACTCGGAGGTGGAGGCAACGGTGACTGTAAAGAGCGTGCCCGACCACCAGCTCTTCTCCTCAGAGGAGGAAGACGATGACGATGATGAAGAGGCGACAGAGGATGAGAGGTCTGAAGTCGAGGTGATTCCGGGTCAGGCTCCGCCGCCGCCAACTGAACCCTCACCACATTTTCAGGGGATTGTCAACCTCGCTTTCGACGACGATGGCGTGGACCAGGAGAACGAGCAGCCCGACTACCAGTCGACCTCTAACTTCCGTCGATCGGTGTTGCTGTCTGTCGACGAGTGCGAGGAGCTGGGCTCAGAAGAGGGCGGCGTCCAGACTCCGCCTCAGCAGCCTGGCGACGCCGTAACCCCTTGTGATGTTTTTGAGTCTGACTCTACAGTTACCAGCGACCAGCAGAACCATCTGCCATGCCACCTTGAAACTACAGGTATAAAGCACAAAAAACCCGACGAGGAACTGGAAGAGAAATCCTCCGTGTTCCTCACAGAGCTCCAGGAGCCCGTGCAGGAGGAGAGTAATCACATCCAGGTGGATGGAGTGAAGTCCAGCGGCCCGCTCCTGGATGCTGACACGAGAGACCTCCCTCCCCAGGAGCGCCCGTGCCACCTGGATCTGCGGCACACTGAACAATACAACGGAGGGCTGCGCAAAAATCACACCAATCCCTCAGAAAGCAAGAAAGCAGATTTACATCTAGACTTAAATGAGCCTCAGCTGACAGGGGACTCTCCTGTACATGCTGCACAATCTCCAGCAGGTAATGTATGATCTACGGACTCTTCCTAGACCCCAAATCTGAACCCATCTCTTATCCCTAAACTCCATCAGTGAAGGTGTAGTTTCCCCCTGCAAGATTCATTCTCCTCTGCTCTGATTCCTAGACCTTACCTACATCCAGCTCATTCCTATCCCTCTTTCAGAAAAAGGATATCATTGAGCATACTAGTTGAGTAACTAGTTACAAAGTTCAAATTCAAATGAAATCAGTGGTGTTCATACCTCCATAACTTAAAGCTTCCGCTCATTTCAACCCATCGATTGTGTAGCTGTTGTAAATTTGAATTTGCAACATCAATATCCTTTTAAAGACGGAGATCGGTCTCATCACAACAGACAGCCCAAACTGTACTTCTTAAACAACTGAACTACCTTTAGTCAGAGGCAGTCAGGCCCTGGTAACTCAGTTTACACAAAAAAGGGGAAAGCAGTGTACTCTTCACTAAGACTGATCTTAGAAATGTATTTGTCAAAAAGAAGCTGCCTTGTGACAAGGCCTGTGACATACGTAGGTATATAAATGCACTTTTATGTACATAAAAATAAGATTTTTGGATTATTTTTGTCATTTCTTTTATGCAGTGGAACAGTCGTTGGCCTTTTTTAAGCCATAGATAATTTGACATATTTGAAGGTGCGATGTGTAGCGTTTTAACATCAACGTTAACACCAAATTAATTGTGGTTTGTTTGTATGATTACTATTAGAGTTAGATCAGTTTTAAATTTCATGTCGAGCCATTGAGTGCTTAAAAATTTAGCCTACATTTCCCATGAGCCACGTTGTTACAGTGAGTCCTTTCCTGCTTCATGAGCGTTGCTTTTTCTTCAGCGTCACTGTGAAAGATAAACATGTTTGGCTCTTCGTTCATCACACTTTTGCTCCGTAAGCTCTTCTTCAAGCCGATGTGGACCTCTTGGTCTCAGTGTGAGCTCCAGTGTCGCTCCGCTCGCTGCCATCGTGGCTTCTCAGCGATGCTTTCTTTGATTTCAGTGTTACACTAACATCTCAAAAGTAACTTTAACAGATTGGTCGATGTTAAAATGCTATATGTAGCACCTTTAAAAAATTGTGTTCAGGTAAATTAAAAGCAAGCAATGAATGCACTGCTTCTCAGAAAGTGTGTTATACTGGGAAACGTTTCCCTTGCATCTCCTTGCTCTTTGTTTTTATTTGAGAATGTACCTTTTTTTTATTTATTTGTTTGCACTGCACACATGCATGCCACTATTGAAATTAATTTATCTTCCCCCTACCATCCATCATTTTTGTGATTTTTTTCTTTTGCCATTACCCATCACCTTTTGTCATACCCAGTAGACCTGTGTGTCTAGATGCATAGACGTCCACTCTTTAAGAAGGCTGTGTTTTGTTGTCTCTAAGCTTTTGTTCAGTAGGTCTGTGTAGTGTCAGTAGCCTCCTCTGTGCAGTGACGTGTCTCTACAGCAGCTGTCATGGTTCTGCCATGTCTCTCTTTTTTCACTACCATACTACAAAAAGAAACCCCGCTGCACCATTACTGAGGGTCTGTCCCCATGCAAACATGTAAATTATTTTCTTTTCAATATCAGACAGCGATCAATCGCTTCATCTTTTCCCTTTTTGAAATTGTTAAAGATATAAAACACAAAGAATGTCAAAAGAAACTGGGTGGTGTGCCATCTTTTGTGCTACTAAGTAAAGCACTGTTGCTTGCATTTTAGGTTTTTGTGACAGTATTTAAGTCTGTTCATGAGGTCTGCTCGCTCAAAGACCTGCACGTAAATCCAATAAACATATCACTGTTACTTCCTGACAAATGCAGAGTTCAGCGGTGCTGGCAATGCATGGCTTACTTTGTTCGAACAGGTGGATAAAGAGATGCATTCAGAAAAGAATCCCTCTGTGCATTACCTTTAAAGCAACCGTAAACCCTTGACATCCATATCTGAAGGAATCGGTGAATTTTGAAGTAAAGACATTAAAAACTTATATTGGTTATGACATTGCCATCTAAGCGACCATAATGTGACCATCAGTGTCACTGCTTCCCCCCGTGCTGCCCTCACCAAACTTCACTATGGAATATCTTTCTAAGGACACGGTTGCATTAAGGGTAAACTTTCAGTAATCAGTGTTTTGTTGTAGTAGGCAGT